>NC_137915.1:8471153-8476153 GCF_963457725.1 Sprattus sprattus | reverse complement strand
ATCTCCATTTCCTCTAGGTTAGGATTTAGACAAATGGAGTCATTAGTTCTGTGCCTCCTTGCCAAAGCCTTGTGTGCGGCCATGCATGAGAGGAGCACTTTGCATTGATCTGCAAAAGGAACAGAACCAAACAAAGGCCATTTGGTTGTAAAAAGTTGGGAAAGCGAAGGATTGAGATGAACAGAGAGAGAGAGAGAGAGAGAGAGAGAGAGAGGGATGGGAGAGATACAGAGTGGGGGGGGGAGGGGGATGGGGGGGGGGGGGGGGTGATTCATAAAGTGATGTTGCCTCTCAGGCAGCGAGTGAATTACCCAGAACGCTGTTAACGGGGACGACGAGACCGGGATTACAGTGGCGACAGGAGAAATATTCATCCCTCTTCCACGGCCCTGCCTCACTCTGCCGGTGACACAGGCGATTGGATTAACCTAACATGCTTTTGGGGCCGTGCTGATGGTAGTGGGGTTGGGGGATGGGGGGGGGGGGGGAGACAGAGATGTCATTAGCGTCACTTTAAACGAGGCCTATATGCACCAGTGGTTCCACTCATCTGCTGTATGCATGGCCGCGTGACTCAGCTGATCCACACACACCCAATCCCCCACCCCCGCACACACACACACACACACTCTTCCTGCAGTCTGCCAGTGCTGATCAGATTAGGATTAATAGAAACATTGGTGATAATTACAGCCCTGCTCTAGAGGCAGTGGCAATGTCAATTGTTACAACGTGCTCTGAACCATTAATTCTCTAATAGAGCACTCAGCGACATAAAATAGAATAAAAACTTTGCCATTGATTTTCTATGGCTCCATTCAGTAAAGCTATCTCTCTCCCCTCTCTCTCTCTCTTCATCTCTCTCTCTCTCTCTTCTCTCCTGCATTCTCTTTCTTGCTCTCTCCCCCCCGCTCCCTGCTTTGCAGTGGCCATTGATCTCCATAAGGCAGTATTTTGTTGTTAAATGAGTACTGGAAGTGACTGTAATGAAAGGGTCTAACCCGGGCGTTAGTAGCCATCCCTGCCTGCCAGGTGCAACACAGCACATTTCTACCTCCTGCCAAAGAAAATCAATAGGGATACATCTTTGTCTGATTAAAAATGGCCGCCTCGAAACGTGCGGAGGGCTATTTTGGAGCGGAATGTCTTCTCAGCGCTGCAAGGAAAACAAGCTAAATCACATGATGACCCTCATTAAAGATATAGCTTTAAATAAATTGCTCGGTACAGTCTGTAACAGATTGCGCTGTTTTTCCTTCCAGTTCTTATTGCTTTACAATAATCCGCCAATTATTTCCCTCTAATTTTAGGCATTAATTTGGTAATAACATCAGTTATGATCCAGCAGTATAACAGAATATTGGGATGGAAAACACTGCCTCCCTCTCTCGTCACCCCACCCATTCTGTTTCTCTCCCCCCTCTTTCCCTCCCACCTTTCTCTCTCTCTCTCTCTCTCTCTCTCTCTCTCTCTCTCTCTCTCCATCCAATTCCCTTCACAAATGTGCGGCCATTAGACACAGATAGTCATTTCTCCAATGCCCCAAAGCTAAAAGCAGCCCCACTGCAGCAGCGGTAGCAGCGGCATCAGCGGCGCCCCTGAACAGATGGGAGGTAATGGCAATCCTGCCCTCTTGACTGTGCCATCCAATGAGACCCGAGCGGAGCTATGCCTGTTCTCCCTCCTCTCTCTGCCCGCTCCTCACTGCCACCCGTCCCTGCCAGGCGAACCCCCCACCAACCTTCCTCCCCAACCGACACCGACACCCCCTTGTGCCCTCACCCCCCCCCCCCCCCCCCCCCCACCTCCCTCCCCGGGTTCAGTGTGTCCGGCCCAGGAAGAGGGCTGTGGGGGATTGAGGGGGACAGGATATTAATGCCACGCGGCGAGAGTTAGAAGGCTAAGTGGCGGGCGGAGGGCGGAGAGCGGCTTCATTGTCACCTTGCCTTGGAGGACAGGAGAGAGTGAGGAGAAAAAAAAAGTAAAAAAGCTTATTAACTGGCAAGGGCTTTTTTTTTCTCTTCCTTTTTTTTTCTTGTCTTCTATCCTCAGTCTCTCTCTCTCTCCGTGTTTCTTTCTTTCTCTGTCACTGCGATTCTGTCAGGGCCCTGCTCTGTGTCCTTTCATCAATCCCACCCCCCCCCCCCCCACCCCCCCACCCCCACACACACACCCCTCCACCACCCCCCCCCCTTCTCTCTCTCTCTCTCTCTCTCTCTCTCTCTCTCTCTCTCTCTCTCTCTCTCTCTCTCTCTCTCTCTCGCCCCCTCTCTGTCTTTCTGCATCTCAGCACACTTCTCCAGCCTCCTTGATACCGGAGCCACACGGAGAACCTGACATTTCCCACCTAATGAAGTGGCGGATTATCTTGTCCTGATAAATTGGAAGCTCGTACTTCTTGAAAGGTCCTTGCTGGAGTACCCGCCGGCGGGCGAGGAGCAGATCAGAACATGGCTGCATCCAGCCCGGGAGGATTGTCGAACATATAGTGGCACAATGATATGTGACAGTGCAAATGCTACTGAAGGGGCTTCCCTTGCCCTTTTTTTTTTTTTTTTACTTCTATCTCTTCTATTCAAGGGAACATGGTGTACATTCATCTGTGTTCCTAGGTCTTGGCTTAGGGCTTTGTCACTCAGGGTCCATCTGCCAGGCTGTTACCACTGGAAAACTACAGGGAGTGCAAGGACAGAGGAGTTTCTTGTTGTGTGGCTTTGTGTGTGTGTGTGTGTGTGTGTGTGTGTGTGTGTATGTGTGTGTGTGTGTGTGTGTGTGTGTGTGTGTGTGTGTGTGTGTGTGTGTGTGTGTGTATGTGTGTGTGTGTGTGTGTGTGTGTGTGTGTGTGTGTGTGTGTATGTGTGTGTGTGTGTGTGTGTGTGTATGTGTGTGTGTGTGTGGGGGGGGGGGGGGGTATGTATGTGTGTATATGTTTGTGTGTGTCCGTGTGGGATTGTGTCTATGTGTGCATGTGTGTTTGTGTGTGTGTGTGTGAGAATGTGTATGTGTGTGCATGTGTGTATGTGTGTGTGTGCAGTGGTGGGTGTGTTCCTGGGACAGACCCTTTGACTTTGAACCATGGTAGCCATTATGTTTTTTTCTTCCTGCCATTTGCCAGTGAATTAACAAAAGCACACCTCCGGGCTTTCTCCACACAGTCCCACATCAAGGCCGCCTCTTTATGTAAAAGACTGACTTCCTGCGCGGGCCCGAGACGGCTAGTCACCATCCGTCAGCCGGCCTGACCTTCAGATAATTTCTCCTCCTAATGAGCGTTTTCGGAGCACTCCTCTCAAGCGCTCCCGAGACTTTTCCCACATCGACTTGTTTTTATAATTGCCGAGCGATATAACTTAAAACAGGGCCGGGCAAGGAGTCTTCCATAAATCATGTGACGGAATAGAATATGCGACTTAAGTGCGGAGCCCCGACTGACTTTTAGTTTTACAGTCTGTGTAAGGGGGGCTGGGGGGGGGGGGGGGGGGGCTAGACTGTAACAGCCCAATAAAAAATAGATGTGTCTCTTGGTATGCTATAACTCCATCTCATCTGGATTCTGTGAGCAGCTGAGCTGGATCTGGTGGCGGCTCCAACCAGAACGTCACTTACATGTAAAATTATTCCCCATCGCTCGGGCCAAAGGTGTGTGTGTGTGTGCGTGTGTCTGTGTCTGTGCCATAAAAACCAGCAAAGGGGAGTACGCAGTGTTACAGCTGGAGACTTCTGGGGTCGGAGCTCTTATTGAAAGCCTTTGTCCTTCTTCTCTCCCCTTTTGTGTGTCCTGCAGGAAAACCCCTACATGTGCAACAATGAATGTGACGCCAACACGGATGAGTTGGCCCACCCGCCCGAGCTGATGTTCGACACGGAGGGCCGCAACCCCTCCACCTTCTGGCAGTCCTCCTCCTGGAAGTGGTACCCCAAAAAGCTGTTGGTCAACATCACCCTCTCCTGGAACAAGACCATCGAGCTGACGGACGACATCATCATCACCTTCGAGTCCGGCCGCCCCGAGCAGATGGTGCTGGAGAAGTCGCTGGACTACGGTCGTAGCTGGCAGCCGTACCAGTTCTACGCCACCGACTGCCTGGAGGCCTTCACCATGGAAGCCAAGACGGTGCAGGACATTACGCAGAACACCCTGCTGGACATCATCTGCACCGAGGAGTACTCACGCGGCTACGTGTGGAAGAACGACAAGACGGTGCGCTTCGAGATCAAGGACCGCTTCGCCCTGTTTGCCGGGCCGCGCCTCCACAACATGGCCTCGCTCTACGGCCAGCTGGACACCACCAAGAATCTGCGCGACTTCTTCACCGTCACCGACCTGCGGATCCGCCTGATGAGGCCCGCCACCGGCGCCACCATGGTGGACGAGACCAACCTGTCTCGCTACTTCTACGCCATCTCGGACATCAAGGTTCATGGCAGGTAGGTTATGTTTTGGTTACGGTTATGGTACCCCGAAGAAGGCAAATATGGTATTTTAGATGAAAACAATGAGTAAATACAATAAATCATTTAAAAAAACAGGTAGTCACTTTCTAAATACATTTTCACAATTCTATTGCCAGAAACTATGTCCTTTCTGTGTCTTTTCGCTCTCGTTGCTATGGTTAGACATAAGTGTTGTCACGGTACTGGTTGCAGCAAGCAAACAGGATAAGCTGAATTCATTTAAAAACTTATATTATATGGAATAGATTGGTCAGTTGTGGTACTTGTTTTTGGTACATGCAAAACCCAGGAGCCAATTTTTTTCATTCATTTGTAAATGCACTTAGATTCGCCAACTATTTTCCACCCGGACACAGCTTGGCTGTGCAGAGTGGAGACATTCCCTACATTTATTTCTCCTCTCGCAGTGACAACCACGTCCAATTTCCTGCCACCGCACTTGGCTGACTGCTACTGTATAAATAAGATTTGTTGTTGAACAGTGGTCCATGACGTGTACTATCTTTACAAGACATAAGACTACAGATGTGCATGGGCCTTCATAT
>NC_137915.1:8446153-8466153 GCF_963457725.1 Sprattus sprattus | reverse complement strand
GTGCTCTGTAAGTCTTCGAAGGCACAGGGGGATTGTAGGTAAAAAGAAATCCACGGGGGAAGTGGAGATGATGTCTAATTACAGCTCAGATTGATTTTGGCACGGCATTCATCATCCCGTCATCTCGTTAGCCACAAACACCGTTTCCATATGTCAACTTCACTCGGAAAACAATCTAATACGGGAAAACACACCCTTGACCAGGCAGATCTTCCAGGCGTCGCGGCAACTCTATTCCTCTGGAGTGGGTGAGAAAATTAACAGGGAGAGTGGTTTTGGCAAGACATCCCCTCCCACTCCATCTGACTTAATTTCTCCCACTCACGTGTACACTCACACACACTCGTACACACAAACCCACATACACTCACACTCACACACACACACATACACACACATCAGAAGTCGGTTCACATGGTGCTCTCATCAGCCCAAAAAAAACAGACTAGAGTCAAGTCTACACCTCAACTTCAAAGGCGGCATTAGCAGAAGGGTTTTTGGTGGGAGATTTGTGTGTTTAAGGAGAACGTGGGTGAAGGATTTACCTTTGCACCTGCGGTACTCCAGTTGGGGTGCGCCCTGCCCTGCTTCAAGGATTAATATCCCCCCCACCCCCCCCCCACCCCCACCATCCCTTCCTTCCTTCTTTGTGATTGATAGTGCTCAAGCAGTCAGTCTGCTCGAGCATCTGAGGCCACAAATCTCCGTCGGCCGCTGCATCCACTCCATCTGCATCTGCCACTCGCCCCAAACGCTGCTGACCTTGACTCATCCTCGGCTTCGTCAACGGGCTGATTGCTGCCGCGCCCTCATCCCGTGCCGAGTTTGCTTTGATCTCCCTCTCTCTCTCTCTCTCTCTCTCTTTCTCTCTCTCTCTCTCTCTCTTTCTCTCTCTCTCTCTATCTACCCCCCCCCCTCTCTCACTCTCTTCCACTGCACTCCTTGTCTTTACCTGTGCCAGGAAGATTGAAACAGGTTTAGGATCTGAAAACAACTCTCGGAATCTCACTTCGTCTCATGATCATCCCTTTCCCTGGTTCTCAGTCGTCAGTATCTGTCATCCTACCTGATTTTTTTTTCTCTCTCCTCCCTTTCCTTCTGTCTGTGGAACATGCAGTACTGGGGGTTTGGTGTTCAATAATGCAATAACACACTGCAAGGTATCACTGTAAATAACAAGGAGGGAACAGTCCGAACCTGCCAGTGTTTGTGCAATGCAGAGAGGAATATGGGGGGGATTAGATTTTTCCAATTTCTTTTTTAGCTAAATAAGACCGGGAGAGCATAGAACAGATTGTGATACTATTTCCTGTCTCCCCGTGTTTTTCTTTTGTCTCCGCGTTGGGCACAGCAGCTCCTGCAGTCATTTGGAATGAGCTGTGATGGGGGAGCAGGACAGGCGGCATCACTCTCTGAGATGGGAGCTGACATGCCCATCCTAGTTGCTGCATGTCCAAAAGGAAGGAAGGCTTTTACAAGTGGGGCTCAACAAGTCCCCAGCAGTCACACTACCTTAAAGACATGTCTTGCATGCTTTGCTCTCTTTCTCTCCAGCTCTCTCTCTCTCTCTCTCTCTCTCTCTCTTTCTCTCTCTCTCTCTCTCGCTCTCTCTCTTTCTCTTTTTCTCTCTCTGTCTCGCTCTCTCTCTCTCTCACTTATTCTCCCTTTTTAGTACACTCTCCCTCATTCGTTCTCCTTCTTCATCATTCTTTCCTCCTTTTCGTCGTGTTTTTACACACTGTCCTTTTCCTCTCCTCCATTACTAGTGCAGACCACCAGATGATGAAACCAGATCATAACCTGAGGCCCCCCCTCGCCCCCTCCCCTCTGCTCTTACTGCTCCGCACTGCATTCATGCACAGAACCCCCCTCCACCTCTACCTCTGGGCGTTTGTCTCTCCCAAGATTGTTCATCATGCTGTGGAACCCCCATCCCTCTCTCTCTCTTTCCCTCTTTCTCCCTCCCTCTCTCTCTTTCCCTCTTTCTCCCTCCCTCTCTCTCTTTCTCTCTAGCTCTCTCTCTCTCCCTCTCTCTTTCACTCTCTGCTCTAATTGGATATCCACTGCCCTAAAACCTCAGCTAGCAGTACACCTGTGAATCACAAAGGAGTGGAGGGAAGGAGAGACTGAGCGGCAGAGGCGAAGGAGGGAGGGAAAGGCAGATAGAGAAGGAAAGAAGAAAAGATGAAGAGAGGGATGCTGAGAGAGAGAGAGGAAGGAAGAAGGGAGGCAGGTGAGGGTAAAGAAAGAGGGAGAGACAGCTATAGAAAGAGAGAGAGAGAGAAAGAGAGCACTGGCTGTGGAGGGCACGTTGTGCAGCACAGGAGCGTAACGCACCATGGTATCTGGGAGGCCCAGCTGGCAGAAGCCGCTCGTCTGCATATGGCTGCTGGCAATCCACGTCCGCTCGACGCCGCCGCCTTTTCTCCGCTCTCTGGACGAAGAGAGGGAGAGACAGAGGGGAAAAGAGAGGGAGAAAGAGAGGGAGAGAGAGAAGCAGGGCTATTTTGAGCCCGCCGGAGCAGATGCGTGTCACATACCGGCGTGTTCCCTGCCAATCACGCGTCTGCTCAGATGCTTAATTAGTTCTCATTAAACGGGTGCCTTGGATTTCAACTACCCGTTTCTTTCCCCTCTTGTGTTTTGTTGTTGTTTGTACATTATTGATGAGTGATTGATATGCCATTGGGAGAAAAACGCTCCCCCTAAGGGTAGAAATATGAAACATACTCGTAATTTGATTTTTAACATGTCCCATACAGGTGACAATTAAAGCTGTACAGCAGGTCACCAAAAATATGCGCAGGAAATGGACAATTTGAGTGTTTGATTTGTGTGAAAAACATTAAGATGCCACCACAATTCTAAAAAGCAATTCATCCAATATCAATGACCTGCTAGCATTTTTTTTTTTTTTTATCACAATTGTCTTATGCATGTGTGTTTGTTTCTTGAACAAACAGGTATCTAGAGCACAGAATGACTGACAGCAGGGCATGTCGACCTTCCTTTGGACGGTCCATGTTTGTAATGCTCTGTCAGTGTTTGGGCCTCTGCAGTTCAACTCCACTACTTCCTCTAGAGGGGCAGGTTTGTGTTTAAAGACAGACTGAGAGAGAAAGAGAGAGAGAAAGAGAGAGAGAGGGACAGAGAAGGGCAGAGAGAAAGGGAGAGCAGGAAGCACACACTCTAATCTAAAATATTTATAAGAGGAGCTGCCAAAAGAGAAACCAAAATTTGAAGACAGTTGTGATCACACACACACACACACACACACACACACACACACACACACACACACACACACACACACACACACACACACACACACACACATACAAATAGAAAAAGACAAACACACAGTCAGGCACACACACACAGATACCCATTTTTGCTTGCACCAAACAGATAAACCCAGAGTTTGCTTTCTACAGTTCTTTTTCTGACCAAACCCACAAACATCACAGGTAGAAGGGGACGGGGGATGTTATTTTTCTCCTATTTCTCTCATTGGTTGGTGCCAACCCTGAGGAATAAACAGAGGCAGGGAGACATATCAACCTCGCAGTGATGCTTGAAGACGCACAGAGCGCAGCCATTTCATTGTGCCGGGAAAGCAGGCCTGTGGGAACGAAATGACTGTGTGTATTCTAATAACAGTATGAACAGTCTGGAAGCCCCCTGAGGCTATGCTGATTACCGGCCCGAGACTAACACACACACACACACACAGACAGACACACACACACTCTCTAATACACACACATATGCACACACAATCATTTTGTCATGATTCATTGTGTGATTTCCCAAACAGGACTTTTTTCTTTTTTTTTTACTGTGTTATTCATTTTTGAGTCAGTGAGCACGGGAAGGAGAATACAAAGTAGATGTCTGAATGAATGCAGCGTCGAGCCTGCTGATGTTTATTTCAGTGGAGTCCCTGTTCTTACCCCTGTTGCATGCCATTGTCTCACATCAAGCCTGAGAACCTACCTGTGTTTAGTATCTGCTCCACGTATATATGTAGATGACTGAGGCCATATGGAGACAAATGTAAAGTCCTAACCTGCTCTCTCATGGTGAATAGTGGCTTTAAGAATACGTTATTGTTCTTATTACAGTTTAGACAGAGGTTGGGGGGGTATTGATGAAAGAGAAAATGGCGCTGTGTGTTTTCCGCCACATCGCCCCGTGACATCCCGGCGACATAAGTGAAGCGCTCTGATGCGCTAGTTGGGATTCCGTGCGGCTCCAGAGCTCCTCGCGCCAGAGAGCAGAGCAGGTGAGGGGAGGTGAGGGGAGGGGAGGGGAGGAGAGGGGATGGAGTGCACAGGGAGGTGTGCGCTTATCATACATTTAAATGACTCTGGAGCATGCCTCATCCTTCAGCGGCACAAAGGCGTGGGGACAGAGAGGGTGGCAGGGACGGGGACGAGGACACGGACAGGGGAGGGTGGCGGGGGTGTCAGTGTGGCATTGTGGCCTGGAACTCATCCAGCTGTGCTCTATGCACAGGCACCTAAGGAACGATGCTCTCATATAGATACAGTACTAGCATGCAAAGACTGTACCTCAGATCAGAAAGGTCTGCATGTCCTGGGAGTGTGTGTGTGTGTGTGTGTGTTTGTGTGTGTGTGTTTGTGTATGTCTGTTTGTGTGTGTGTGTGTGTGTGTGTGTGTGTGTGTGTGTGTGTGTGTGTGTGTGTGTGTGTGTGTGTGTGTGTGTGTGTGTGCGAGTGAAAGAGTGAAAGGTGATATATGCGTCTGAGTGTGATATTGGTGTTTTATGCATTTGTGTGAGATGCTGAGACCAGGTGAGCCATGTGTAGACGTCAGAGGAAGTGTGAGCGTATAGGCTTGTGTGAGTCAGTGCAATACTGTGTGCGTGTTCTGAGTCAATCAGCAGCATCGGGTGTGTTTGTGAGCGTGTATGTTTGTGAATGAGTGTGAACATGTATGTGCGATATTGTGAATTACATGTCAGAGTTAAGGTGTAGCTCGCGGGGTTCTGTGAGAGAGAAAGAGATCGAGAGATTAAGTGTGTGTGTGTGTGTGTGTGTGTGTGTGTGTGTATGTGTGTGTGTATGTTTGTGTGTGTGTGTGTGTGTGTGTGTGTGTGTGTGTGTGTGTGTGTGTGTGTGTGTATTTGTTTTTTGATGTGTGAGTGTGTGTCCATGCCTGTATTTCTCCTGTCAGTTTGTCCCGTGTCTGTCAGTGATACTAGGTTGAGTCGTGAGTTTATCAGTAGCAGACAAACATGGCCTCCTTCCTGCAGGTAGAGCAGCAGGCAGCTGATATGAAGGCTGACTGTCCGGGCTCCCCCGCCATCCATGTTCCCCCTTCATCTGATCCGATCCTATCTCTCTCACATACTAATCACTCAGCACACTGCCAGGGCTTCCTTCCTTCAGCTGCCTCTTTTTCATCCAGTGAAGACGGGAATGGCTGGACACACAAACAGAAACAGACAGGCAGACAGACAGACAGACATACCGACAGACTGAAAAAAGCAAAAAAAAAAATGCTTTTAGCCGTTATCCTGGTCATATAAAGAGAATCAGAAATCAGAAGGGATAGGGAGATGTACAGATAGATACATGAACAAAGACAGGTAGAGAGATAGTCAGAGCGTAATAACAGTGGTCTACGATAAGATACCACACAGAAAATAGGTTAATTGTCTCTTTCAGTTGGAGAAAGGGGACGATAAGGTGGTGCTGATATCCAACATTGATTTTTTTTCCCCTCTTTATTTAGTGTTGGCCATTTCGAAATTAACATAACGTAGCTTCACTGTAATGGGATTGCTCATGCTTTGTGAGTGACCAATAGAGGAACCCCACACACCTTGAATGGCAAGCCAGATCACTACCGTTTTGAATGCCATCCTGAGGTCATCCAGTGTACACCAGTACAGAGACCCTAATCCAGTGAACACCAGTACAGAGAACCTAATCCAGTGAACACCAGTACAGAGACCCTAATCCAGTGAACACCAGTACAGAGACCCTAATCCAGTGAACACCAGTACAGAGACCCTAATCCAGTGAACACCAGTACAGAGATGGGAGGTCATTGCCTAAAGGCAGAATGTGACCTTGGAAAGGATATAAGAAAAGTGGCTGAAAGAAAAAAAAAAAAAAGAAGAAGTCATAAACGTAATGTCATTCAGACCTGTTCCAAAGAGGGAAACTTCAGTGTTTAGAGGGATTTTAAACTGGAATGGAATCCATTAGATTTCAGTTTTAGAGCATCCAACTTGAGCTTGACTGTGAAAAAAAAAACAAGTCCTGTGCAAGTTTAATTTTCACAAAAATGAAAACGAGTCAGTCACTGAGCGCAGTGGGGCGTTAGCTGTGCGCTTCTGTGCTCACATTGAAATAGTCAATTTCCTCCATTGTGCTTCGGAGGCCATAGAAAAGGAACTGGTGGTATCCCATGCCTTTGTTTTCTTTTCTCTTCCTTTTTTTCTTCGTCTTACTTTCTGTCTTCACTCCATCATTTGGTTGAAGGAGCACATTCTACGTTCTTGGTTGGCCTACTTCAATTAATGGTGGAGCCTTTAGGGCCTTCTAACAGGGGGGCCCCTTTGCTTCGTGGGCTCCCCTCTCCCCTCTCCCCTCACCCCTCACCGACCCCCCCCCCCCCCTCCACCCAGGAGGCCACCGAGACTCACCGCTAATCCTCTCTCTGACCTCTCCTTCCATCCCATCCCATACAGCCTTACACAGTGGCAAGGACGTGTCAGTGTTAGCACAGTACTAGCACACACCGGTTCATATAAACTCAACCACAGACCGCAGTGGATATACATATACATACACACACACACACACACACACACACGGACACATACACAGCTAAAGACAATCTTCACAGCACTGAAAGGCTCCGTGATTTGGACACGGTCTGTTTACTCGAGGCTCATCTGCAGAGAGATTTGCAGAAGCATTTGGCTTCTCTTTCCGTAATCTGGTTTCGTGTCGGCCTGTCCTGTTCGTGGGTACCATCGCCGGGCTGGTTGGGACAGATGAGCGCTGCGGCTCACCGCGCTGCTGGAGGCTGAGTGGTGGTTGGCTCACGACCTCCAGCACATCTGTACCTTTCCTGGAGATTGTGCTGATGGATTAAGAGTCTTTAATCAACGCAGAGGGGGAGGCCCTGGCAATCTAGGACTGGCCAACTTAGAGGACTCGCACCATGTGTAGGCCAGGATATCCAGTTTTCTCTCTCTCTCTCTCTCTCTCTCTGTCTCTCTCTCTCTCTCCCTGCTATTCTATTTAAAATATCCCTCACATACCCATTTGTATTGTCACATTACCTCTCCTAATGTTTTTCTATGTTCTCATCGACTCATATTTGAACACTTGCTCACACATAAAGGCACAAAGACCAATGATGTGTAACACATTAAACACCACCTGCATGGAAAGATGTTTGCAATTCATTTCTTCAAATCTAGTTGGCATTCGAACGCCCGGCGCGTAGTTTTTGGTGCCGCAGCAATATATATCTCTAGATTGACTATATCATGCAAATACTCGTTGTATCAACATGCCTTTAAAAGCTGATTTTTACATTTCTCCTCTGTTGAGTCCGAAATTCGGTGAAATTCGGTTAATTTGCGGAGGCTAGTCATAGTCCGAGGAGGAGGAGCACTCTGAACAGTAGGTACAGAGAGAGAGTGAACTGACATGTGGCCAGCGTTACTGTTGAATTCCCCCGTGGCTCCCTGCCTTTCAAGCACTACTGAGTCGCACAATGCGGCTGTGACTGACAATAGGGAGAGGTACTGCAGATGAATAAATGCATGACACCGACCATTTTCAAGCCTCCCTTTTTTCCCATTCCTTCGCCATGGCACATCTCACACATAAAAGACTGGGGTTAGGGCCACTGGAAGGACCATTTAGGTGGAAAATCTTTTTTTTTGTCAATGACCAGATATTTCTCTTTTTCCTCAGTGCTATTGGGAAATGGATTTGAAGGTGTTTGTCCGTGTGGCACAGATTTCGCTTTTATTTGCTAACAGTAGAGTTTGGTCATGACATGCCATTTTTTTTTTCTTTTCTCCAAAGTCAAGGTTATGCTTTTAGGAAGGTCACATTTGTTACAATCCATTGGCCTTCTGAGGGACAATCCGTATAGCATCTAAAGTAAACCTTCAAGTATTCTGCACACAAATGAATATATCAAAACAAAGGCATTCCGAAGAATTTTTTCAAATATCTCCAAATTTTCGTTCTTTCAATACTGACAGAAGTACTTTCTGAAGACATTCTTCAGACTAAACCCAAGTGATCTCTTAGTAAATGTTTCACAAAGGAAGCGCGTCCATTCATTTAGACAAAAAGATGAGAGTTGCTTTTTAAAAAACTGTAAGGCCAGCCTGACATTTTCTCTAGCAGCCTTCACCAACCACCATCTACTATTCTTGTGACTGGTACTTCACGCAGTTCACTGGGGTTGCAGGGGCTGTTGTATCGGTGTGACAATCACTCGATTATATTGAACTGGGGTTGTATGTCAGGTGGTGAAGGCATTCTGATAGACTCCCACTGCACCATGGCTACACAGTCAGGGCTATCTACCATCTACAGAATAGTTACTGTGGTATTGTTCAGTAGATTAGATAGACAGACTAGTCAGAGGTCAGAATGATTTACGTGAAGGGATGAAATATTATGCATACTCTTTATTTATTTATTAATCATATTACATTTTAAACCATAGTCTTTAGTTAACCATATTAAATACAACACCATACTTTTCGTAATGCTCTTTATTTTCTTGATTCTGTTTCTCTAATTTAAATCCCTGTAGCATTTTTAAATATCAGCAGTTGAGTTTAGTTAAAAATGCTTTGCATTATTAAAAATAAATTGCTCTCCTATGGTTGCTAATTGAGTCTGCTCCAGCACTGGGCTTAAATCATTACCATGTTGGGGCCAAGACATTGTTGTGGTATGGTTCTCTTCAGATCTTAATTGCTAGCTGGGTCAAATTAAATATTAGTGAAATTGCCCCTCAAGTCACAGTTAGCTGCTGCTCCATCAGCACGCTCCAGTAACTGGGGTTAATACAACTCCGGTTGTCAGCGAACATTTTAGTAAACAAGTCTGCATTTACTGTGTCAGGTTCCACTGGAGGCTGGAGGTGTTGTTGTGGGGGAGCTTGCAGTTTGCAGTGTTTCCCTCGGGGCATGAAGATGCCCCCAAACTCAACTTCTCTCCCTGTCAAGACCATACTAGTCAGGGAACGAAAATGGTTGCTAAGGGCCTTCTTAAGGGAGAAATAGCAGCTGTTTCTCACCTCCCATCATGCACTGTAGGCCAACTGAAGGCTTTTCAAGAAGCAATTAGGGCAAACAGTAGTGATGGTGGGGATCTGTTTATCACTAATGTGGGCTGACGGGTGGAAGTGGAGCTCTTCAGTGTCATTTGAAGACGTGATGAGGCTCAAAGGGCTTTTGAGAGCTGTCTGGCAGAGGGACGGGCCATTATGGAACAAAGTGGTCAGTGCCAAGGACATCCTAGTTACCTACCTACTTGTGCCACTCCAAGAAATCACATTCCTGTAAATCTATTTCAGTTTCTTTGTAGAAAATGTAAATGAGCATGGCTGTGTGTGCATGTGTATGTGTGTGTGTATCGTCACGCACGTGCACATGTATTTAAGCGTGCACATTAGTGCACGGACCCATGCACGTACCCATGTCTTTAAGCGTGCACATTAGTGGAGACTTTGTGCGTGCTGAGTTGGGCAAACATTTATTTGCCTTTAAGAGCATTTGATTTGACCCAGTTCATTTCCCAGCAATTACACCTGCACATTTGATTAAATGTAATTGCCGTACTAACTTAGCTCACTTTAAGACGGTGTAGTATTTACTGCACTCGATTGGCTTGGATCAGCCTAGTTAGGTGTGCGTCTGTGAGCCTCGATCGTGAGTAATTATGATTAATTATCCACTGATAGATCTGTCCACAGTGGCAGCCAGAAAATTAACAGATGTGGAAAAATTACCTCTACTCTTTTACCCTGACAAAAGCACAGGAAAGAGAGAGACAAGAAAAAGTAATGCTGATAATGTTTCTAAAGCTATTCTCTTCCTTCGGAGAGGGCTGCAAGGTATAGTGTTCTTGATTTTTGCCAATAAAATTGGTAGAGAAAGTGCAATGTACTTTCACCTGCCCTTACTCAGTCACAGTTCCATTACTTTGGAGGTCAGACTTCTGTGCTTCAGGCAAGACAAGTGGGGAAGTGCACGTTTGCTATTCAACAGTTTCTATGGAAGATAAATAAATAACTCATCCCTTCTGACAACGTGACTCTCTGCCTCATACATTTCAAAGAGAACTCTAATCTAAAAAAACAAACTTTTTTTCTTTCTTTTCTGCTTCAGTTAGGCTTTAAAGAGGCCTTTGACAGAGAGTGAGAAGTGTGGCGCTGATTACCACCGCAGTGCACTAACCTGTCATGGCAGTGTGAGTTCTCAGTCCCATGGGCAGTTTCATGAATACATATTATGACCTCTACCAGACACGTGTTTGCATTCCCAATAGCGCTTCGGGCTAAGTTTCTCAGACACTGTGGCACTGAAGGAACAAAACCATGACTCTTTAGCAATGAACCTTTTTTTTCAAAGTGGAGGGAAACGGCACGGGAAGCTGGCACACCTTGATTGAAATGGAAAAATAAAAGTCTGTTGTGAACAGGGTGCCCATGAGAACTGAGCCTGTCATTAAATAGAGTTTTATCCCGTCACCCGATTAGAAGGCAGTGCACTCTCAAGGTGACAGGTCTAGAGCAATAGCATTCTTTTGCTAATTCTGATGTAACCATGCCGACAGAAGAAAAAAAAAACAGGTCCTTAGGCCCACAGCAGGACCCCCCTCTCTCCCCTCTTGTTAGGGAAGGAGGCATGGCTGTTTCAAATTGAGATGTTTTGAGTCTCAAGGAAAATCCAAAGGTTGCCTGCCAAACAGCTCACGAAAGACTCACAGAGAGATCACCGACAAGATGAGTCAGTTAGCGCGCGAGCTGTCTCCTCTCTATTTCGGTCACATGGCGCATTAAGCAGAATTACACAGATGAACAAAATGCCCCCTCTATTTGCCTTTATGGTGTGGGGATCATTCGTTGAGAATTGTAAATGGAGGGAATTTGGGATAATATCTACACAGTTGATAGTGTGTTTGCATTTTATGTTCAGTGCCTCGCTGCAATATTCTTAGCATATCAACACCCAGTGGCCCACAGCAGTAACGAGTGGATATCACAGTTGGCTATTTCAATCTAGGGTGTGCAGCAACCCAGATTACCCCCTTTTCATCTGATTTGTGGTTATGTGTTTCCAGGCCTCGGGGTTTGATTTGATGATGTGTACCCTACTATGCGCCTCCGCTCTCCACCCCCCCCACCCCCCCCCCCCCCCCCCTAAAAAAATGAAAGTCCCCCCTGATAATGAGATGCAAAGCACAGCTCTGGAGAGTAATGACCCATCACTTATCCAGGGTGGGGGTACCTGCGGAGCCTAAGGAGCCATCCGTCAGCGACAGCTCTTCCCCTCAGCATCACTCATGCAGGCCACTCCTCCAAAGCATGCGGTGAGCATAATGTCTCCAATAATAGCCGCCCATAGTCATGCTGAGAGCGTTTAACACCGTGGGGCCCCTTTTTTTACTCACGTAGCATAATTGCCATGGCGACCGAGTCTGCCCCGCCAGTCTTGGCGCAGATAATGGGCAGGAGTTAGCTCGGAGAGGGTGATTGGGTTTCCGAGGCTGTTTGTTGTTCTAGATTGTCATATTTATCTGCCGGATCAGCCTAAGCATCTTAAGGCTAGCTGTGACCGGATCAACAACGCCAGCTGTCGCTTAAAACTATCCTCGTTGGAGAGAGTGTACAGTCTGCTCTCTCTTTCTCTCTCTCTCTTTCTCTCTCTCTTTCCTTTCAGCATATTCTACCAATCATCTTGTAAAAGAAGGGGGGGGGGGGGGGGGATTCAAAATCGCCTGAAGATGTGTTTTCTAAGAACAGGTTCCAAGCACTGCCAGCCATCCTCGTAGTATTTCCTATGCGCCGAAGGACTCTTTCACCATTTCCTCTCCCTCGTATTAATTTGCGGCGACAATAATCAGGGCAGCGCCGTGCAATTACTGTGAGGCCCATGAAGACGGATCGGCCTTTTAAGGGGCTGGGAAGACGTCTGCTCCCATGGATGGGACTTGAATGGGAGGGGGATGGGGGGGGGGGGGGGGGGGATTTTGTGACCCTCTGCCTGGGGCCCCCACACGTGTGACCCCCCCTCCACCACTGCACCTCACGTGTGACCCCCAACCCCCCCCCCCCCTCCGCCACTGCACCTCACGTGTGACCCCCCTTCCACCACTGCACTGCAACCCACGTGTGACCCCCCCCCTCCACCACTGCACCTCACGTGTGACCCCCCCCCTCCACCACTGCACCTCATGTGTGACCCCCCCTCCACCACTGCACCTCACGTGTGACCCCCCCCTCCACCACTGCACCTCACGTATGACCCCCCCCTCCACCACTCCACCCCACACAAGCTCCCAGATGGGGAGTACAGTTACCAACAGTCTCCTACACACACACAACCTCCTCACCCTCCCTCCTTTGTGCTGGGGAGACGTTTGTCTGTATGATCAACACTGTGGTGACCTTTGCTCTGTTGCACCATAATCAATGGCATCATGTTTTTTTTCCCAGTACTTAGAGAGACAGTTTGGAAAGCTAGACTTGTGTGTCTGGAAGTGAGTTGAGGTAAATCCATTGGCTGAGTTATTTTTTTGAGTTGTTGTTTTTTCTGGCTCTCACAAACTCTGTAATGAATATTTAGTAGCCTAGCTCAGAACACCCCCTCATGAGGTTTTGAATCTGAAATGATCTGAATGTGCCATTAAGAAGCGGTTCATTTTGGTGGCAACCCAATTTGTTTTCATGTAACACCATTTTGACTCTTCTGCTCCGGTGCTTATTAAATATGCAATTAACACACAACAACTTCACAGGAAGTTTGATCATTCCTTTTAACTCTCTATGAATTAATCACAAAACCTCCAGGAAAAAAAAGGGTATTAAGAGTTTTTCACACTACAAAATAACTTACAATACACCGATAACGTCCGGCGAATGATTACTGTTATAATACGGTGCAGCCCGTGTAATGTATTTGTGCTGTCGTCAGTAGGATTTAAGGGTCCACCGTTTTAAGCTAACAACATGGCTAAGCTTCTTTAGCGAGACCTCATTATGTTTTAATTTGTCATTTAGCATGCCCCGGTAACCCTGTCCCCAGCTAGTCCCCAATGCTCGCAGCCTTATCAGAGACCTATGAGCCTCGCCGGGGACTTTTAACACACACACACACACACACACACACACACACACACACACACACACACACACACCCTTTACCCTCCCCTGCATTATGCGATTCCTCTGTGCTTGTTTCATTTAGCATCTTTAGCTTTTTTTCCCCGTGCCGTTCACAGCAAATGTGACCTCACAGCAATGATGCATTCTCCTGAGGGACAATTAGGAGTCAGTTATCTCTTGCCGAATGGTGAAAACAGAGGAAGGAGGGAAAAATATGTAATGATGCAGATTTTTTTTTTGTTATGTTTTTTTTTTTTTTTTTGCTGAATTCTTGGTTTTATATGCAAGCTTTGTTTTGAAGTTCGCCTCTTTTTTTTTTTTTTTTTGCAGATGACTTAAGATACCACCTCGTGTAGCGCGCGTGCACACTTCTAGCCATACACAACAACTTGTAGAAATGCTAATTTTTCCCAAGGTCATGCCGGCCTTGGTTTATGATTCTCACATCTAGCCCTCACCGAAAAAAATCAATGGTAAAAAATAAAAAAATAAAACCGTGTTTATGTATTTATTTATAGATTACATACATTTTTAATTCCTTCCTTGTCTCTCTTCCCTTGACAGATGCAAGTGCAACCTTCACGCCAACAGCTGCGTGTTTGATAAGGACAAGCTGAGCTGCGAGTGTGAGCACAACACCACAGGGCCAGACTGTGGCCGCTGTAAGAGGAGCTACCAGGGCCGGGCTTGGAGCGCCGGCTCCTATCTCCCCATTCCCAAGGGCACTGCCAATATCTGTGAGTAGCTCCACGTACAGTCATTCTCACAGAGAGGGACCTGTGCCTTAAATGAGATCTGTAGGTCTTGGACTTGTGTGCTGTTAGCTTGTATGCTGTATCTATCTATCGTTTGATTTATCTATCTATCTACCAATCTATTTATCTATTTATCTATCTATCTTTTTATCTATCTACCTAAATATCTATCTGTCTATTAACCGATCTATCTATCTATCTATCTATCTATCTATCTATCTATCTATCTATCTATCTATCTATTTATCTATTAACCGATCTATCTATCTATCTATCTATCTATCTATCTATCTATCTATCTATCTATCTATCTATCTATCTATCCATCTATCTATCCCTTAGCGTCCGTCTCACTGTGTTTCTCGCTTACTGTTTGTCAAGGACATGAGAGTTTTGTTGGCTACAGTGCGAGGCAGGGAAGTGGTCTTTGTTCAGGGGTCGGCAAGGCGAAAAGTATTTTGTGGATGTTACATTGGCAACCCTGTTCTTTGAAAGTTCTCTGTGTGTGTATTGTGAAGGACAACTTCTACACAGGCAGGCACGAATCCGAGTTATTTTCAATTAAGACCAATGCACAATGTCAGTTCTCTCCACATCTTTCTTTCTTTCTTCACTTCTCACAGCTCTCAACCGTCCCCCATCTATATGTACTATATGTCTGTGTCTGTGTGTCTGTTTCTCTTTACATTTTTTTAGGGACATAAATAAATTGGTGGTATTACGTAAATCATTTCTGTTGCACTAACTAGTTGTTATGCCTGATAATGATGTGGGACTACTTCATGCCTATGTGAAATTAGAACAGAGGAGAGGTATAAGAGGGGTCTCAATATACCAGCATGCCACAGGAAGAAACCCAGCTGTCAAATGTCGTCAGTCCGACAGGGGGACGGCTGGCCTTTTAGAAATGTAATGCAGTCCTTGAGAGCCCACGTGCACCTTTCAGGCAGCTCAGTGCTGTCCAGATGGTGAACGATGGCAACTGTAGGCCCCCTAAACACCACATTATCCCATAAGTAAGTGGCTGCCATTAAATCAATGCCATATGGTGGTCGAGCTTGATATGATGTCATTGTCTTATTTATAACATGCTTACAACACATGTATAACTTCTTTGGTATTTTTGCACTGTTTGTGCCATTGCTACGTCCACTCCTGCGTTGTCACTCTGTTGTGGTCCCACGGCCATATTATAAGTCCAAGGGAAATTCAAGGCAGCCATATCAAAAGTGAGATTGACAGGCGGATATTAAATGAAGGCCTAACACACACACACACACACACACACACACACACACACACACACACACACACACACACACACACACACACACACACACACACACCCACACAAGCACACACACACACACACACACACACACACACACTTCCTCAGCCTCCAACTGCAGTAAGGTGAGAATCCCAGAATCCCTTACTTCCTATAAGTGTGTTATTGTACTCTGGGTTGGGCTTGAGTAAAAAGAAAAAAAATCTATAATGCAATAATGCTAGAAAAAAAGAGAGGGAGGGGTGCCCCCCTCCCCCTCCTCCCTTTGGAATAAAAATAATATATGTCTCTGACAGAAAAACCTCCACTCGCTATTTGTAATTCTAAAAACCTGATCAAACACATCTCATTTTCTTATGTTTGTGATATGCGGAGCATATGGTGGCCCCTATTGAGACAAATTAGAGCGAGATGGAAACTTAATTAAGATTTAATATCTTTTTATGATATACATCAAGTCATCTGATGTGGTAATGAGGCCAATGAATCATTTGCTACGCGCGATGCTACACGGCATCCCTTCCCTGCCACATAAATATATACAGTATGTGACACCGTCAGTTCTGAGGAAATAAGTAGGCTTCCCTTTTGGACAGCGGCGGGTCGAACTGACAAAGCGGCGGGTTGGGACACGTGCAGCAACGAGTGAGAAGAAGAGTGAAAGAGAGAGAGAGAAGGGGAGAGAAAGAGAGAGAGAGAAAGAAAGAAAGAGAAAGAAAGAGAGAAGGAGAGACAAAGAGAGAGAGAAAGAAAGAAAGAGAGAGAGAGAAAGACTCCCTGTATATCACTCTCTGTCTGGCCTCCTGCTGCTTGCTGGGAGGGACGCGTGCTCTCTGTCTGTGTGAGGGGGCCGAGGCAGAAGTGGAGGAGAGAGAAGAGAAAGAGAGAGACGTGTGGTAGGAGTAGAGGGGAGAGAAGAGAGAGACGTGTGGTAGGAGTAGAGGGGAGAGAGAGAGAGACGTGTGGTAGGAGTAGAGGGGAGAGAAGAGAGACGTGTGGTAGGAGTAGAGGGGAGAGAAGAGAGAGACGTGTGGTAGGAGTAGAGGGGAGAGAAGAGAGAGACGTGTGGTAGGAGAAGAGGGGAGAAAAGAGAGAGACGTGTGGTAGGAGTAGAGGGGAGAGAGAGAGAGACGTGTGGCAGGAGTAGAGGGGAGAGAAGAGAAAGAGAGAGACGTGTGGCAGGAGTAGAGAGGAGAGAAGAGAATGAGAGAGACGTGTGGTAGGAGTAGAGGGGAGAGAAGAGAGAGAGAGAGACGTGTGGTAGGAGTAGAGGGTAGAGAAGAGAAAGAGAGAGACGTGTGGTAGGAGTAGAGGAGAGAGAAGAGAAAGAGAGAGACGTGTGGTAGGAGTAAAGAGAAGAGAAAGAGAGAGACGTGTGGCAGGAGTAGAGGGGAGAGAAGAGAAAGAGAGAGACGTGTGGCAGGAGTAGAGGGGAGAGAAGAGAAAGAGAGAGACGTGTGGCAGGAGTAGAGGGGAGAGAAGAGAAAGAGAGAGACGTGTGGTAGGAGTAGAGGGGAGAGAAGAGAAAGAGAGAGACGTGTGGTAGGAGTAGAGGGGAGAGAAGAGAAAGAGAGAGACGTGTGGTAGGAGTAGAAGGGAGAGAAGAGAAAGAGAGAGACGCGTGGCAGGAGTAGAGGGGAGAGAAGAGAAAGAGAGAGACGTGTGGCAGGAGTAGAGGGGAGAGAAGAGAATGAGAGAGACGCGTGGCAGGAGTAGAGGGGAGAGAAGAGAAAGAGAGAGACGTGTGGCAGGAGTAGAGGGGAGAGAAGAGAATGAGAGAGACGCGTGGCAGGAGTAGAGGGGAGAGAAGAGAATGAGAGAGACGTGTGGCAGGAGTAGAGGGGAGAGAAGAGAATGAGAGAGACGTGTGGCAGGAGTAGAGGGGAGAGAAGAGAAAGAGAGAGACGCGTGGCAGGAGTAGAGGGGAGAGAAGAGAATGAGAGAGACGTGTGCTCTCTGTCTGTGGCAGGGGGCCTAGGTAGGAGTGGAGGGGAGAGAAGAGAAAGAGAGGGATCATTTTCACAATTACTCCTGGCAGTCCATTTCAAGTAAAGGCAAGAGGAAGTAGTGAGGGAGGCGCCACTGTTTTATGTACTTATCAGTTGGGAAGAATTTATTCCACAAGTGTCCGTCCTCCCGGAGCATGTTGCTGCTTTGTCTGCCCCAAATGCATTTGGATACATTTGGACGTTTCTTGAATCCTTTGACTTTATGTCATGTACTTCTCTTGCAGTTTTTATTGCATCCTTATTGTAGTTTCTTAGACAGTAGACCAGGTTTCTCAATGACATAACTAAGGTAAAGTAGAATGTCATATTTTCAGCTGCAGTCTAAAGAACCAGGATGTATTACCTTGTTGCCAAATTATTATGAAAGGTTAATACCTTATAACAACATCCAAAATAATATATTACATTATGAGCAGTTATCACAAATTGGGCTCCCAAATACAAGGTCTGAAATGTAATAACTTAAATTATATTATGGGCTGGTTATTTGATCACATTTTAGGTTGAAGGAGATGCATATGTAAGCACCAAGGATTTCCCTATAATAGGAATAATATGAATGAATAATGCAGACAAATTGCAGACCAATAATACATGCTCATTTTGAAAACCTGAAAGTCAGTAATGCACAGAATTAAAGAAAACTATTGTCTTGAATTCCTACAAACCTAGCTTTATCTCCCCTAGTCCTTGGCATGTCGGCCTTGTCCTTCTTTTTGAGGACTTTCAATAAATTATACCACACACACACACACACACACACACACACACACACACACACACACACACACACACACACACACACACACACACACACACACACACACACACACAGTCTTACTTTTACTCAGTGTTGGAAAAGTATCTTCAACCGCAGTATCTATTCCCCCTTGTGTATGCTTTTGGATATAGCAAAGCGTACTTCTTGTGCAGTCTTCCACACTGTTGTTCAGTGGCTTGGGGGAACACCACTGACTACGATCTTACTTGTTCGAGTGGGTTTAAACTGTGCTTGTAAAATTTAGAATAAAGCTGGCCTGTCGTTGTAAATCAGATATCAAAGCAGCCAGCACTGAATTACAACCCAGTGCAGATTTCACACAGGGGCTTAACACTCATCTTGACCTTGGTCTCTGTCCACAGGGATAAAGGCTGAACACGATACTAGCTTTCACATGTCATCAATTTTACAGTTTTTTTTTACCATGTAACTATTTTCCATTACAGTTGTCTTTTCGAATGCAAAACCCAGCTAACAAGGTTTATAAAGATTATATTAAAAGGAGATGATATAACACACTGTTCAGATTGGCAGGAATAAGCGATAAACTCCTGAGAGAGAGTTCATGGAAGATGATATTTTCATACTGAATACACTGCAGACAGAATAGGTTTAGATATCAAATAAAATAAAGAATAACAAACTTTAATACTCTTTATGACGGAGCATCTGTTGATGGACTTCAAAGAGGGTGAGTGATTATCGGCATAAGTGTATTCTGCAACCGATCGCAGATCACTGCCTTTTTTTTTCAGGGATGGAGGGGAGGAGGGGAGTTGGATTTTTAATTAGCGAACATTAGCGCAGAGCTGCCAGATGTCAGTGCGCCTCCATGCCATTGTTATCCGTGCGTCCTTGAATCAAAAAGCTGCAGTTCAGAGGCGAAATGCAGGACAGATGTAGACCCCCCCCCACATCCCCTCCCTCCTCCCCCTCCCCACCCACTCCTGTTCTCAGCTCACATTTCATCTTGCCACTTGAAGAGAGAAGCAGATGGGAGGAGACTAGTGACCGGTACCTGGTCTACCTGGTCCATGTTAACAACCCCTATGTCTCAATTCAAAGGCATTCACACAAACACACACACACACACAAGCACAGGCCTGATACAACAAGAAGTTACTAAATGCTTTCTCTCTCTCTCTCTCTCTCTATCTCTCTCTCTCTCCTGTCATTCTCTCTCTCTTTCTCTCTCTTTCTCTCTCCTTTAAGTGTGTGATCTTGAACTGTAATTACCGGTGTCCTCCACGTTAGTCTCTCGAGCACATGAAGCTTGTGGTAATTACGGCACCATCGAAAAGGCCAGGTGGCCATCTTGTTCACTGTGCAAAAAAGGAAGGTGGTTTTATAAGGACGTATGCATTATCTGATTTATTCTGTTCAGTGAGTCTGTCTTTCGGAACCACGGTTAGTCCCGCAATCCAGCAGACATAGCACCTTCGCCAGCCCATTTTCAAAGTACATTTTATTTTTATTTCAGTTTTTTTTTCTTTTACATTTGCCTTGTAGTATTATACATAAGCTCACACCTTCTCTATGTCAAAGTTGCAGTATCTCCCTTTCTCAAGCTCCCTTTTTTTTTTGGAGGGGGGGGGGGGGGGGGTGCCTTATGCGCTCATTATTTCCCCCAGAGACCCCATCTTGTTTACTTTGCCACCCACTACACCCCCACCACCCCTCTCGCTATCCGCAGCTAAAACAGTTATCTCTCTTTCAAATATTTGTTTCTTCCGTCTCAGGATTTTTCCACCGTGTGTGCC
>NC_137915.1:8373653-8441153 GCF_963457725.1 Sprattus sprattus | reverse complement strand
CCTGTGCATGGTTGCTATGCTATGCTTTGCAATGCTGTGTTTTGCTGTGCAATAATAGTGCTGCACATTCATGTCCTAGCCGAATTACCCTACAATGACCCTACATCACTGTCATTCACACCCCTACCTCAGCTCCAGTAGCAACATTGCTGCATGTCCATATCTACCACTCAGGAAGGACTGACTGAACTATTATGCTTTATTAAATCCAACAATATTTTTCAAGTCTTTGGATGGTCCGTAGTAGTGAAATACAGCAGTGTAATCTTTAGATGGAATCTGCCAACAAAGGAAAACACCCCCATCCTCCCCAAAACCCCATAAACTTTCAACTCCCTTTTCTCTTCATCAATCTTCAAAAGAAGATTTCCAGAGGAAGGGGTCATAAAAAAACAGACCTGAAGAAAATGGACAACACATTTAATTTTGGGTGCATCTGGAGGAAACAGTACAACGTCCTTGCAGGTGGCAAAGTTACACAGACCTTGAGATGAGCACCAAGAATAGAAAGAGAGAAAAAAAGAGCGCTTTAGTTTTTTTTTTCTCTACTGTTGTTTGAGGGTAATTGAATTCCTTATTGACTTCTCTCAATTCTATTTCAAGTTTATTAAGTCAGACAGAATTGCCTAATGCAGACATTACGGCAAAATTAATATTTTAAAATACCATTCTGGCGGCATGAGATTGCATTTCATTATGGGAATGGCATTGATTAAAATCTGTCACTTCTCATTTGGTTGCTCATACCGCTGAATCACCCACCTCAACAAAATGATTAAAGCTAAACAGATGTGATGAATATCAGCTCTAATCAATTCCTAATATAGAATTAATAGTCTTTATTATATTTTTTGCTCATTACATCCAGTGTCTTTGTGTTGGAAGAGAATGAACATGACAACAACCCCATGTGGTGTTGTCCTGTTGCACCCAACACCTGGTGGTCTTGTCAACTTTAATTCTGGGTTATCCTAGCAAAGCTGTTCTGCTGCAGGTAATGCATGATGGCAAAGTGAGTCCTTTCTGCATCTGTCTGGTTTCCTGTGGCCCACTCCTTTAAGACCACAGTCCCATTAATCACTATGTAGTGTATCATCTAAATTACAGGGCATGAAGTTTTTTATTTCATCAATTATTCTTTATTTGTTCATTTATTTTCTGGTCCCGACATAAAAAATCTTAATGGAGCTTGAACTGAAAACACACCCAGTCCCTGTGTAGAACTATGAACTTTACAAATCCCATTATAAATGTAAAGAAAACATTCCACAATCAAAAGAATACATAGAAATCAATCCACAATCACAATCCAGACAATTACACCAAAAATTACGCCAACGGTTATTCTTGAATGTACCACCTGTGTTCATATGTTCATGTGTGCCTGTGTGCATGCATCCCGTCCTCACCACCCCTTTTCGGATAGTAAGGAACCCCATGTGGTTAAACGTCATGGACACATCCCTCCGAGCGGCCCCACACCCTTCCCCTAGTCATTCAAATGAACTGCGGTCATTGACAGAGCAACGGCCCCAAGGACTGTACGCTAAAGGGTATGGGAGGCCATTACAGCAGTGGACAGTTTTTAGAGGAGCGAAACTGCTTTGCTTAAACATGGCTCCATTTCACCAACCAATGCATCCCTCTCCACAGCCACGGCAGCTGGCACCACCACCCAACAATATTATTTCCCTGCAACGGAAATAAAGAATTGTATGTAATTATGAGGTTACACTCCCCAATCAATCATACCCCATTCACAGCATCCCACATTATTTATCCATTGTAGTCTCCTCCCGAGAAATACACTGTAATTAGATATTGAATGAATTATCAATTTGATGGATTGCACAGATGTCTCCCAGCAGCTTTAGATCAACATATTACACACAACACTGCATGCCTGTAAAACATGGTGGAAGGAAATGACAAAAAGAAGTTGTTGATGGCCAGTACCATTAAAAAACAAAATGGCCATGTCTCATCTACCATTTATATTTTTGTTTGTCTGTCTCCACCATCGATGCTGAGAGAACGTAAGACATGGAACTGCACAATTACATACAATGTCTCGAGCCATGTGCAAATAGTCTTGGGGTCCTGCATCTACTGCTCGTTTTTCTCTGTTCGGCTTGGCAGTCACATGTCGTGCAAGAGAGTTATGCGTCAAGCCCCCCCCCCAAGCCAGAGATGTTTGTCTAGATGTCTTCTGTGTCCACTAGTCCAGCCTTTTAAGACGTCTTCAATGCATCTGATGTGCAACGAACTCAGTGCATCCTAATAACTCATGGTTTCTCCCGGTTGCATGCAGTTCGGCAGAATGTCTCGTCCCTAGGGGTTGCTAACCGAAACCAAGGTAGGATACACTTCAAACTCAGATGGAATCTCTCTAACCCCATCTACCTCATATACACAGAATCTGGGCCATGGAAATAGGCTTTTTTTTTTTTTTTTTCAATGACTTGTTTAAAATACGGTATTCCTCTGATCCAATGGAAGAAGGAAGTGGTAACTTACAAAGGAGCATAACTCAAACTGCTTTTTTGCGCCCAGCGTCTGGTCCAGTTGTCTTACTGTTAAAAGAGAAGGTTCTGAAATGGAATCCTTCCCTGTGTATCCTGTAGTTCTACCATGCTTCCTCACTCTGCATCTCTTTTACAATCTCCTTCATTGTCGCTGCAGTCCCTTAGCCTACACACAAGCCCAAATTCAGCCCCCCCCTCCACCCGCCAAAAAATAATTCACACACCCAGCTAGCACATACAGTCCTACCCATGGCAGTCAGTATCCCTCTGATTATCCCTTCATTTTAATTAGCCGTGACACTCTCAGGGATTGGGAATCCTATCCCAGGATATGGGAAGCTGCCCAGGACTTTTTTTTCCTCCCTCCACACAGATTGAGTTCAGGCATTCTCGGGATAATCCATGGTACATAAGCAGTAGCTAACAGAGACAGGCGGTGGGGAAAGACAAAAGACATGGGGGGAAAAAATCACCTTGCTCAAACAGCTCCCAAGATATATAAGGCTTGTTTTATATGTGGATGTGAATGGACTGAACGACTTAAAACCATTTATGGTGGGACAATAATCATTTGAAGAGGTTTTATCAGACCACAGCGATATGTTAGCTTTGCTAACGGGAAAGGAGGATAGCAAATCTGGCTAGTAGGAGCTGGGTACTTAGGCTATGGGAATGGGATGCAACCACTGGTGGCTGCTGCAGGAATAGCTAAAACCTTCCGTGACCCAGGGGGGCAGCAGCCTAGCTTCAGTGAAGACCCAGTCATGCATACCCTTTTCACTTCAAAGTTTGTCATTAAACCAGGGAGGGAGTATGTGTCTGTGCCTCTGGGTGCATGTAGTGATATTGTTATGACAGCTTTTCGCGACTCGGAGCATAAAAGGGTGTGATTGCAGCTTGCAGACTAAATTAGACAAAGTGAGGTCCTGACATGGCGATGTACTGAAAACGACCCCGTGTTTTTCTATTTATAATCTCGCCTTTCTTTCTTGTTTCGAAGCCAGGACTTGACACGACAGGGCACCAACAGAAATGTCATTTTGTTCATGTGCACACAGTTTTAAATTGCTTCACTCCAGGCCACAAGAGCTGGATGTATGATCACATCACTTATGTTCAGCTTTAAAAAAGTCATCTCTTTCATTTGTTTCCTTTGATTTGTCCAGTAGCTCCGCAAGTTGCTTTGTCAACTGTCCCCTCAGTGCAAGTTGCAAACAGCAAGAGAGGTAGGACTTCTGGGATTCATACAGTGTGCCCCCCACCCCCGCCCCGCCCCCCCCCTGCCCACACCCGTCCACACCCTCTGTCTCAGCCTGTGGTGTCCAACGTGTCCCCCACTATATGAATCTGGAATGATCCTTGTGTGTCGTAGGACCCCCCTAACCTTAAGCCTTCTTTTGATCCCAGTACTAATCTACTGAACTGTCCCTCAGATGTATTTTTGGACCTGTCTAACACCGTGAGATCTGTGTCTTTGTTTAAATCGTAAAGGGCTCCACAGGACTGGGTCACTCATTGAGATAACTTTTTTGGAAGGCCTTATTGTTGTAGTGTACAAATAGCTATGGTGGTGGACCACCTTGTGCGCTGTGTTGGTGTCAAGTTGACCGTTACTTTTAAGACAGTCTTCAAAGTACAAACTGATGGGCAGTTTTGGCAGCGACATTTGGGGAAGCCCTCTGTCAACCACAGTTGTGAAGGCTTTGCTTAGACAAGTCATTTTTTTAAGTGGTTAGGGAGCTAAAAGGGGTCGGGGTTGATGAGGCTTGACCTCAATCCACATCAAAGTAATTAAACTCCATCACCCCCAGCATCCCACACACACACACACGCACACACAACCTTCTAAGGACAGACATCTGTTAGACTGTGACACAAGACAACCTCTACCCATTCACTCCTACACACACATAAACACACACACACACACACACACACACACACACACACACACACAGAGACACACACACACACACACACACACACACACACACACACACACACACACACACAGATATACACACAGAGAAACCCTCTACACTACACTACTTCTCAATCTCCTGACTTCAGTATGACAGCATGTCTAAGACTAAGCTTTTGGTACTGGGATGGCTCAGCTCCACACCAGGCTTTGGGGAAGTAGTCATCCGTAACCACGGCAATTCCGAGTGACTCATGTGGGAAGGCAGTGGATGTTTTCTTTTCCTTTTTTTTTCTCTCCATGTTTGTCTTTATCACTGCTGCTTTACGTTGACTCCATTCATTGGGTTGCATTTGAATCATCTCTCCAACCTACATCTACACATGTCCATACACATGTCTGCAACGCAATGAAGGTTAGCGAAAATCAGTATTTATTAAACACCGTGACCCTCTACTGCTCTAGTTGAGTTCCAGCTCCCTTTATCCCCCATCCAGCATCCCTCTCTCATCCTCTTTGTCAGCTCAAAATAGCCAGTCTCATGAGAGAAAGGTGTGGTGTGCCACCGATGTAAGTTTCAAACGGCGGAGACCTCAAGCCTCGCCATGTTTGAAACTTACATCTGCTTGTCATCTGACCCCCCCCCCCCCCCCCCCCCCCTCGTCTGTTCTTTCCTGTACGGTGTTGTCCGCTGCTCCGGCTGCTCTCCCCACCACGTTGACAACTTCCTCCTCGTCCCATGCATTGTGGTGTTCCTTTCTCTCTCCCTCTCTCTCTTCCTCTTCCTCTCTCTCTCTCTCTCTCTCTCTCTCTCTCTCTCTCTCTCTCTATCTCTCTTTCTAACAACATGCTTTTTCCATGAGTCCCCAAGGTGATCTGACATCTAACACTGCTGGCTGGCTGTGGCAGAGTGGCAGAACTTGTACGCTCACTTACTCGCGCTCTCTTTATCTTCCTCTCTCTCTCTTTCTCTTTCTCTTTCTCTCTCTCTCTCTCTCTTTCTATACATATCTCCAACTCTCTCTCTCTTTCACTCTCTGTCGCCTACCCAAACCATACTAACCTCGCATGCCGTGATTTTAACAAGAAAGAATCCGTCCGACCTGCGTCGTCGGACACCACATACAGACACCATTACACACTGCCTATGATTGACACACATGGCCTGAATGCAGGACACGTCTCTCCTCTGTCCCACCCCCCACCCCACCCCCACCCTATCCCCCCTTCCCTTTGCAAGACTGCGAATGTTTCAGCCACGCCAACCGGTGCAGCTACATCGAGCTGCTAAACACGGTCATATGCGTGGGGTGCAAGCACAACACCAGGGGGCAGCACTGCCAGTTGTGCAAGCAGGGTTTCTACCGCAATGCCACGGCAGAGCAGGAAGACGAGAATGTGTGCATAGGTCAGTCCCCACCCCCAACCCGACACCTCCATCCCCCACCCCACACCTCCACCCCCAACCCCACACCTCCACCCCCAACTCCACACCTCCACCCCCAACCCCACACCTCCACCCCCACCTCCACCCCCAACTCCACACCTCCACCCCCAACTCCACACCTCCACCCCCAACTCCACACCTCCACCCTCACCCTAAGCCACTGTCATTCAGCACCGCTTGACCCGCTGCTGCCTTCACACACACACACGTCACCTGCATATGCTCATCGTGCCACCATTGATTACCACGCTTATCCCTTCCTTCCATCACTTCTTCTGCCCATCCGCTCACCAAGGGTATCTGTTTGTTTTTTTCTTTCTTCTCTCCTCACTGTCTTCCCTGTCTGGTCCTTGGACCTGTCATTTATAGCACCAACACACACACAAGCACACACGCACATACACATGCACAAACACACATACACATACACACGCACAAACACACAAACACATGCACATGCACAAAACACACACACACACACACACACACATGCACAATCACACCTACACATACACACGCACACGCACACACACACACACACACAAACACACACACACACACACACACACACACACACCCACAGAGTTATCTCCCCTGGATGAAGGAATGTTATTATAAACGACAGCACGATAAAATGAATCCCTTCCAGCTCTAGAGAAAAATACAACCTTCCAAAAATGCCACATATTGACATGCAACACATGCTTCACATAATGAGTTGTCAAGACGCGCTTGAAGCCTCAAAGAGGGGTTGAATGCAGTTCAGTCTAGCAGAGGGTTCCAATATTCCGAGGCTTCTCTTTCAATTCACTGAACTTTGACTTTTTCCATATCCAATTCATATCTGTTTTTTTCATGGACAGTCTATTCATGCTAGTATATTGGACTTCATATCTGATTCAAGTGTATAGACAGAGGCTGAATCCTGAGACATCAAGTAATAAAACTGACATCAACATCGATATGATTCATCAGTCATCATGTTGATACGACCTGTTCATACATGTGCTGGGTACACGCCTAACACACTGTATGCACAAGACAGATAAGACACAGAGCTCTTCCAAGATTGAAGATAGATCCTAGATTCCCTTGTAGTAAAAAATTGTATTTTAATACGGTTAACCTATATAACAATTAACCTATATAACTTTTGAATGTGTTGTATTATGTGTCAAGGTGGAAAAGTGGTAAGTCTGGATGCAGCTTTGAAATGGCAGTATGGCATAATTCACCTCTTTGAACATTATCGGGCCTAACAAGCAGGGATGTGCACAAGAATTTTGAAGGGCAGTTATTCTGCCCTGGAGAAAAGGGGCAACACAATATTTTTTCACGGCCGCAGCCACGCCCCCTCCATGTAATTGCAATTTTCTAAATATCATTTTAAACTGTCACTTACCGCGACTGCCACGACCCCGTCATGTAATCGCAAATATTATTATTATAAAATATTTCCTTAGGAGGGGCAACTTATTTTCCTTCGGAGGGGCAACTGCAGTCGAAGAGGGCAAACGGGCAGTTGCCCAAGCAACCTAAGCACACTCCTGTGCACGTCCCTGCTAACAAGACACACCTGTTGGTGGTCTATCTTTCTTTCACTCCTCGGAGAACCAAGAGGGAGACCAGAGGGGAGTGTGAGAAAAGGAGTGAGAAATATAACAGGGAAAGAAGGGAGTGAGAAAAGATATATAGAGAGACCATTTGAGACTGGGGGTGTGGAGGGACTGTGAAAGAGAGAGAGAGCAAGGAGAGGAAAGAAAAGAAGAAAGAGAGAGAGAGAGAGAGAGCTTTGGGAATGAGGGATGATATTGAGAAAGAAGGTCAGATAAAAGACAAAAGACAGGACTGAAGAGAGGGGGACCATACAAACCAAATGAAAAAGATTGAGTGACAGTGATAGAAAGAAAGAAAGAGATAGAGTGATAGAGACAGATAGAGAGAGAAGTAGCTCGCGTTCTTGCAAGCCAGAAGAGATGTCTGCCACGGCGCGTCCCTCCGAGGCGCGGAGCAGAGCTGGCACCAGCAAGCGGAGGTGTGGCATGGCGCATATGTCACTTCCTGTCACAGGGGCGGCTAGCGCTACTGCCAGGGGGTGTGAGGTCACACTCGCTAACCTCCCCTTCACCTTCCTCTGATGGCAGTCACCACGGTAACGCCTGAGACATGTGACCGAAGATGAAGCATCGCAAGGCACGCGTGTGTGTGTGTGTTTTATTTTGTCCCCATAGTCAAAAGGTGGCGAGGAATAAATATAAGCTGCTAGACCCGCCGTGTGTTTTTGCTTGGTAGTCATGCTCTGAATCGCGGTATTAGGCTGACAGGATTTCAAAGGTGAGCGCAGTCTCTCTGTTCCCTTTGTAGGATTTGAAACAGAACACACACACAAACAGCACGGCTCGTACTGAGGAGGGGAACTAATTCCTAGCATTGCTTATATAATTGGAAGTTCAGGCACTGTGCGGTTTGAAGTTCTCAACAGAGAGGTAATCGGTAGGCGAATATTCCTTTGTAGGTCTTTTTTATTGGGAGTTGGATATCTAAGAGGATTAGTGTTTTGGTTGGTTGATACGTCACTTTAGTGCCAGTGGCCCATTTCAAGAGGAATGATTGGCAGCCATGTTTCTAGTCTATACTAGAAACAGACACAGACATTGTGTGTGCCAAAGCTTCCTTCCCTTCAGCACCCTCTCATCCGAAGCTTGTCTTCTAAATCACCAGCCCACCTCTCCAGCCATGCCTGTTGCCACGTTACACCGAGCTGTCAGACCATGAGGTAACACAAACTAAGTGCCCAACACCTCACACTCAACCCCTTTGTGTCATAACGAGTCTCTCCACTCCCCACTTCAGCTCACTCTTCCTGTTGTCCTTTTTCTATTCTTCATAATTAGAATCCATGTTGCTGCTCCCCCATGCCAGATGTCATTTACCCCTTCAGTGATGGCCTTTAATGTGTAGCCTACACACAGCGCTATTCAAACACACCCTCATCGTTTCTTTAATTGTCTTTGTCATTTTCGGTCTCAAATGTCCCGTATCACTTTACAGTTCCCATCTGCTCCGGCTGGCATTGGACCATCCATTTTCTCTCATTCACTCATCATTGCATCAATTCCCCTTTGAAATGGTAGCGTCATGGTTACAGTCCTCTTACTGTTGTTTTGTACCACTGAGGTTGTTTATGCTCTGTCCTCCATGTATTCCACATACTCTTTGGAGATAACTACATCTACTTCTGTAAAGGGTGTAAACTTGCAAAAACAACACAGAGACTGTGACCTTAAAACCTAGATTTTGTACACAGAAAAAACAAGAAAGGGCATCATTTATAAGGACGTTTGCTTTTTGTGAGGCTTGTACGTTCTTCCCCCCGACTCCAGCACCTGTGTGTGTGTATGTGTCTTGTTTCTACAGACTGTAATTGTAATCCCTTTGGCTCAGACAGTGATCGCTGTAATGACACAGGATTTTGTAAGTGTAAGGAGGGAGCCACAGGGCCTAAGTGTCTCGAATGTCTGCCGGGATATTTGTGGGACAATGGCTGCAAATGTAAGTAGAACCTCCACCGTCCACCAACTCCTACAGCCAGCCTCCATCTCTTACTCCCTCCCTCCCTCCCTCCCTCCCTTCCTACCTTCCTCCCCATGCAGCTGCTGGCCCCCTATGCTGGTTGTCTAGGCTGTCCTTGTCTCTTGCTGTCCCTCTCTCTCTCTCTCTCTCTCGCTCGACCTTTCCCTCATTCTCTCTGTTCCTTTTTCCTAGTTTCTCTCACTTTCCTCCTTTCCTCTCCTCCTCCTCCTCTCTGTCTCTCTCCATCGCTGCTGCTGCTGCAGCCTGGCCCTGCGGGCACTAGAAGCTTCCGAGCGCTTGAAACAGCAGGTGTGAGTGACCTCACACTGAGACCGGAAACTACAGAAGTGACTTAAAAATCATCCTGGCCCCCAGTAGTGCTCTTAATCACTTTTTGGGAGATTTCGTAGCCACTTTCCAAATCTTTTCTCAGTGGTAGAGTGTGGAAGGGGGTGGGGGTGGGGGGGGGGGATGGATGTAAACCTGCATGCAGATGATGTATTTTTTATGCCCATTATTTTAGAAACGGCCAGGCAGCAGCTTCGCACTGGAGGGGGAAAAAATGACAAAACAAAAAAAAAGAAGGGAAAAAAAAGGACAAATGAGAGCAGCTGAGCTAATATTTGCAGCCTGCAGCATGTTTGGAGCCGGGGTGGGTTTGGTGCTCTGTGAGGGTGGGGCGGCTGTTTGCGGTGCCTGTCTGAGTCTGCCATTTTGGCCGACAGAAAGCGTTCACCACCCTCTCCCCTGTTCGGAGTGGAATCATGGACGTATCAGCATGCCATCAGACCTAAAACTGGGTTTACATACCTCTGCTGAGCATGCAGTTTGTTTTTATGACTTGTTTGTTTTTGTTTTGTTTTGTTTTAATGGGGAAACATTATCTACAACTTTGGGCTGCCTGGGAAATTCAGTGTTCTGTGTGCATTTTTGTTATGTAGCAGGTCTTTTTTTCTTTCTGGAAAGAGGTGGTAGAGTGCAGACACATGTTGTCCCATTATGATGAGAGTTATGATGCTCATGCGTGCGGGGAAGAGATGTGTGACCGGAACAGTCACAGCTGCACAGTTGCACAGACACACACTCTCTTTCTCTGTCACACATACCTCGCACACACTCACAACACACACGTGCGCACACACACACACTCACACGAAGACACAAAGAACAGGAGAAAGAGAGACAGCAAGTGAGCAAGAAAGACAGCTGGAGAGTGCAAGAGAAAGAGTGAAAAGATATAGAAAAAAATCCAGAATGATAGTGAGTGTGGATACTTGAGGGTTGGAGATTTGGGGTTATCTGAGTACGCAGAGCCCCCAAGAAAGGTGAGGAGTCAGGGAAGATGTTGGAGGAGCACAGCTGGGCTTATTAGAAAACATGACAGCGACTCCAGTGGAAGACAAAACAAACATGAAAGCAAAAAGACTGGGCAGGCCTCGGACCAGTGAATAAGAGCAGATTAATATTTCATACGGCAGTCATGTGGTGCAGTCAAAGAAGAGGCAGAGAGAAGAAAATAAAGATAGAAAGACAAAAGATATAGATAGAAAACACAAATATAACAAATACAGGTGGTTATTAATGAACAGTCTGTCTAGACTAATTAGATAAAGGTTCATATTGAAGTTGTCTTATTCAAAATAGAGGTCGAAGGACACACAAGTAAGAATTCAAAGGACAGCTGTCTCAAAGTTCTAAGAGCTTTTCGAGTGAGTTTCTCAAATTTTCTTTTCAACTTCGGGTTCCTTTTGTGCTCCCTGGAGTTTCCGAGGCCTCTTGCTTGGAGCGCCATCAGTATTCCGATTCCAGCCTGCAATTAAAAACTCAAATCTCTCCTAAAATAAGCTGCTATTCTCTGGGAAGCAGCACCTAATTCAGTCTGCTCAATAAATATTATCCCTCATATCAAAAGTAAACCCAATAAAGCACGCAATTTATTTTCCACCTTTCACTCTGTTTACACGTGAGTAAATTGTAAACATGAGGAAAAGGAGATGGGGGATGAAGTGTGTGTGTGTGTGTGTTTGGGGGGGGGGGCTGTTGGGAGTGATGCCTCGATCATTTCAAAGCTACAGGGGTCATCACGCCTTGGAAATGAAATATGGGAGTCGTATTGTGTATCTGAATGGGAAACCACGGCCTTAGCTGTGGACACAGACCCCAAGCACTAATGGCTTTCAAAGGACTTCTTTTGGGTCGCTTTCCAAATATAGTTGCACCTACCCATTTATTAAGCTGAATAGCTCCTCTTCCACTGTTGTGAATATGTTCTCTAGCGTTTGGAGGTTGGAAAGCAGCAATGTTTTTTAAACATGCTGCGTGAGCGTTTGTGTGCGTTTGTGAAAGGCACCTAGCCGAGTGGCTTTTCAGATGTTCCACATTAGACCCACACAGGGAGGGGGGGGGGGGGGGGTGGGGGGGTAGCGGAGGGGGGGTCCGCATGTCCTTCTCTGCAACGAAATAAGGATGGTGGTTGTTAGCCTAACGCAGTGCCATAAATCACACACAAATATACACACACAAAACACACACACACACACACACACACACCACTTTCTCTCTCTCTTGCACACACACCACCCTCACAGTCTCAGCACCTTTCCTTGAGGCAGCCAAATGCAGATATAGAAGATTTGGGGGGTGGAGGGAGTGTAAGAAAGTGAAATTTATAATGAAAAACGTGTAGTGTTATATGAAGTGACATACATGGAAATAAAATAAGAGAGAGAGAGAGGGAAGGTAGAGGTTCATTGTGAGGAAGGGGGCAATGTATAAAAATGGCATACTCTCTTTCAAAGAACTTGGCTAAGGATAGGAATAGGTTTGGTGTGGAGTGGCTGGAGCAGAAGGTTTCGAAAAATATACAATTCCTTTAACATCCTATCTCTCTCTCTCTCTCATTCTCTCTCTCTCTCTCTCTCTCTCTCTCATTCTCTCTCTGTCTCTCTCTCACTCTCTCTCTCTCTCTCTCTCTCTCACTCCTTCTCACCGTCTGATCAGTTTGGTTGCAGCTGGTATTGATGTCTACATACAAGCTGAATCAATACCCTCTCCTCCACGTTTTGGCAGCAAGTTGAAAGAGCATGGCTAAATGTATTAATAAGATGCTTTACCTATCGAGCGAAAATAACATTAGAGAGGTCGGCAGACTTATCAATAAACTTACAGGGGGGGAGGGTTGATCTTGTAAGACCTTTTGGCAAACAGAAAAGGGACTTTATTTGTAGAAATGCCCATGTCCACAAAAGGCCAGTAGAGGAGAGGGAAAACGTATTACGATCAAATGAGAAAAAGCTGACAGACCTGGAGAAGTTGATGTGTAATTAATGGTGACACGGCCATGTTATGATTAAAGCAGAGCCATAGATTCAAACGTGACAGTCTAATTCAGTTCTCTGATTGCTTGTACTGTGGCTCCTGAGATGGCAATTCCAGTGACGCGGAGTGAGAAATTATCGTACAACATATATGAAATTGATATCCATCTCCTGCTCAATGGCTGTATGACTAACTGGCAAAATGGCGGTTATTTTCAACTCTGTCATCGACTGTCATGACTGACAAGGCACTAAAGCTTCGGAAAAGAACATTTTGCTGACAGATTCGTCCAACCTATGTGAATCGTTGAAATTGGATACGCAAATTGTCATCAGAGGATGTTTACATGTACTCTAACGTACCCTATACATGGCAGTCTGGGACCATACATAGTTACAGTAACCAAGAGCGTATATACGTAGAGCATGTATACATAGCATACATACGTAGTCTGAGCCCACTCCCATTGGATTACAAGTTTGCAGACCTTTTAACCCAAGGGTATGGATTGCTGGTGGGTTGCTGTTTGTCTCACTAAATGCTTATCTCTCTTCAACCCACTGTGAAGTCTGCTGTTAGGACTACAAGCACACACACAGACACAGACACACACACACACACACACACTCACACGCACTCTCAGTCCCTAGCGCCATGCCTTGCCCAAAATAGCCTGGTAAGGTGTATGAACAGATGTGGTAATAAACAATCGCCCAAAAACAGCACAGCAAGGTGAGAAAAAAGTGAGCATATGATATTCTCTGTCAGGTCAAGGCCCAATGATGTCTCACATTTTGAAAGCAATTTTTATTTAATTTTTCCGTGGAGTGAGTGAATTATTTTTATTTTTTTAAACATTTCTAGCCACCAAGTTTATCTTGAAGGGGAAGCTTTCAGGAAATGGCAGATGCTTGGCTTCTTGATGTATGGTTGCTGTTTTGCTTTGTTTGTGTGTCTGCCCTGCTCTCGCTCTCTCTCTCTTTCTCTGTGTTCCTCTGTTTGTTTTCGCTCAGGTTTGTTTGCCTGCGGCTCTCTTGACAGTCTCCCTCCTGATTATGTAGACGAAACCAAACTTCTCTTAAGTCTACTTACTTGTTTTGGAGACACCCAATGGGCAGGCACACACACACACACACACACACACACACACACACACACACACACACACACACAAACATTATGTCAAAGTGCGATTTAACAAAATCAACTTCAGCATTGTCTGTTCACGCTAGCATTTGACAGAGCAGTAAAGTCCCCTATACCCTCAGTGTCTCAGTATTGTCTAACACATTTGATGGTTTGATGAACATCAGCCCACAGTTTACACAAACTCAAAACACCCTCATTTTGCAGTCGAGTGGAGAACGACATGTTGATGTGCAGTCATTTCTAAAGAGAAACGTTCCAATTATTTGGATATCTCAGTGTGGAAGCTGTGTGGCTTATGGATGAGCTATCTGGCAGGGCTGATTCCTTCTCTCCATTTGATCAGAAACCCCTTACAACAATGCTCTTTTCTCACGAACAGATGGGGAGCCATGATAAATCAGAGGCTACTAGGAATGAAATTGTATCACATTTGTGTATAGAAGTTTGAATCCATGCATATGCCCTTGACTGTCTTACATAGTAATGAATGCATTTCTGTCACTCTAAGTGTATTCATACGTTTACCGCTGAAATCTCATGTGAGTAGAGCTACAGAGTGTTGACTGAGTTTCAGTGTGTTTGTTTTTTTGTTTTTTTAAGTGTAAATCTCAGTTCGGTGTTTACGGTAGTCATTACCACTGTCGATGTTTACTAGTGTGTTGGCGTGTTGACTAATTGTGAGGGACGCTACGGATGATCTCACTGTCTGTTTTTCACTACTATTTTGTTTTTGATCCCCTTGTCTCGTTTCTCTGTCTGTGTCTCTCTCTCGCTCTCTGCCTGCCTGTCTCTCTCTGTCCTACCTGTCTGTCTGTCCTACCTGTCTGTCTTGTTTTTTTTCCTGTCTCGCTCACTCTCAGCTCGCGTGTGCGACAACGAGATGCTCCGTTGCCAGAACGGCGGCGCGTGCCTGAAGAACCTGCGCTGCCAGTGCCCGTCCGGCTTCACCGGCCTGCTGTGCGAGAAGGCCCAGTGCGAGAACGAGGCGGGCGGCTGCAGCGGCGGCCCCGACTCCGGAGCTCCGTCCGCTCTCGCCCACCACCACCCGGCCCTGACGGCCGTGCTGCTGCCGCTGGCACTCACTCTGGCCCCAGTCCTCCTTGGGGAAGCCTGCTGGGCCTCCTCTGTCTGAACGAGGACATCCCCTCCTCCTCCCCTCTCCTCTTCTCAGTGCACAAACCCCCCCCACCCCCACCCCACCCCCATCCAAACAACCACAAACACCAACACCAACACACCACCACGACGTCCATGAATCCACATGCACCCCCCCCCCCCCCTTCCCAACCTGACTGAAGACTAGAGAATGCCAGAGAAACGTTCAGCTTCCTGTATGAACTCTGCACTAGACTCTGCCCTGTACCCCGACCCCTAAGACCCCCCCCCCCCCCCCGCCCCCCTCAGCTGCCCCGACCTTGTCCTCACCCCCTCTGGAGGACATATGGCTTTTGATTAAGGTATGTGCCAGGATTGCAAGGAAATTGGTAAAGAAGTGGTCTTAAAAGATACAAATAAATAAATATATATATGAAAGAAAACTAAGAAAATCTATGACTAGCTGAATAAAGAGTAATTAATATAAATGTAAAAAAAAAAGTATATATATAAAAAAAATATATAGATCAGAGTACCAGAATCGATTTGTGATTTACAAATCGTGGCGACGGCGAAACATTTTCAAACTGATCGTAAGCTTCACAAAGCGCGGACTGTTCACTCAACGGACACCAGTGGACTAAGCCATATCAGATACTCAACCCCTGTTACGCCAACTGCCCACCCCCAAACTCAACCAAGATGGTAGGGACTGAAAAGGACTCACCCAATCCCCCCCCCCCCCCCCCCCCCCCCTCAATCACCGCGGCTACTGGAGCTGCAATCAGCACGCAGCTAACTTGCTAACAAAGCCAGCTGCTACCCCTGCTTTGAGGTACTTTTGCCTTTGGGCTGGCCTGGATAGCTTTATGGCTACCCTGACATGGAGCTTCAATATGGTGAACTGACCAGCTTGAAAGGACTGGCATTTGGGCAAGAAAAAAAGAAACGGATGAATAAAAGGAGAAAGGGGAGAGAAAAAACAAATACAGACTCATCCAGGAAACTTCAGCATTCTTTGCTGTCAGTGTGTTGTGGAATTAAGGAAATTCATCCAGACTACCACATGATCTCGAGTACAAATGAAAATTTAAAAAAGAAAGAAATTCACCCCCTCCTCTCTTCTCTCTTTATTACTCTCTCTGTCCCTCTCTCTCTCTCCCTCCCTCTCTTTCTCTCTCTCCCTCTCCCTCTCTCTCTCTCTCTCTCTATCTCTCTCTCTCCCTCTCTCTCTCTCTCTCTCTCTGTCTCTCTCTATCTCTCTCTCTCCCTCTCTTTTTTCATCCCCCATTTCCATGCTACCACTTGTACATCCCTCTTACCCTACCCGTCACTGATCTGTGCTTTTGTGAACGTTACTCTGTAACCCCAGTTAACTTTTCTTCTTTTATTTTTCGATGTTTTGTTTTTCTTTTATTGTTTTGCTTTGGTTTGTTTTGATTCTTGGTCCAATGTTAGTGACGCACATGTGTAAAAGCCTACCCCACCCCACCCCACCCCACCCCCCAATTCCCATTCCTGCCCCACCCCAGGAGTATATTCAACAAGCAAGCCGTATGCTTATTTGAACTTTTTAAGGCACTGCGTTACCGGAGGCTGTGGTGGCCACTGCGCGTGTTCACTTAAGCAGATAACATGCTAAGAGGAAGAAAAAATGAAATAAAATCATCTGTGTATTTAATTTTTGTATGGGCAAAAAAAGAAGTTATTTTCTTGACAGAGCAAAGATAACGTAGAACATATACTTTTTTGTATCATTATGGAATTGTGTTCAAGGGCAACTTTGTTTGTGTGTTTGACCAAGGTGTAGACGGAATGCGAAATAAGCATTTTTTTTCTTCATTCGGTTGTTTTTGGTTCTCTGGTTTGTTTTGGTTTCTTTCTTCTTGAGGTTGTGCAGAGTTTCCTCGGTATTGGCAGAGTGCTGGCATCAAAGAATATCGGTTTACATATATACTAAAGTGTAATAAAAATCCCACCAAAGGACATTCTAAATGTTTTCTTGTTGCTTTAACACTGGAGATTTAAGTGAATAAAAGTTTAAAAAAAGAACTGTTTTAGAGGTGCTCAAAGAGTCTGTTTGCTGATCATTTGAGATGTCATCATACTATAGGAATAAATAATGTGATACTTAAATTGTTTATTTGTAGTACAATCCTGTAGTAGTTCAGTGTGGTAGTGATAATCTTATGCTATCAGCACATTGCGACATCAAAGAGTTTGTCTGATTCTACTGGTACAGCGGTGGTGGTCCGCATTTGGAACATACAATATTGCTGCCATAACGCTTAACACAACATTACATCATTACACAGTTTGTCATAATTCAATATACATGTCATGTTTTCATTTGATATAAAACAAGCTTTGCAGGTTATTGTGTGTGCGTTATGTCATTACAACCAACTGGGTCGTGTCACACATGACATGAAAGACATAATGCAACAGACAGTATGGCTATCTGACTCTTCATACTGACCTTGTCTCCAAAGCTCTCCCATAAATAGGCTTCCTTGCAGTAGTGTGAGCTTTGCATTTTAAAATTCACAGTGAGGTTTTGTTTAAAGGGAACCATTATTGGGTAGAATTAAATATTAACAGGTATTGGCGTCTTGCTAAAGGCCTTTTTTTGTTAAGCTGGTGTCTTCCAGCAGGGTAGCTGGCTGGTGCTCCATTCTTTAAAATCCATTTCAGCCTCCAAAAAACCTAAGCTGAAGAGGACCTTTTTGATTTTAGTTCATTCTGCTGATTCAGGTTTTTCAAGCGCATTAAGATGTTAAGAAAACTCAAATATGGTCTCAAACTAGCAGCTTCTTCAATGAAATGAGTAAGACTTTTTTTTCTTACAAGCAAACAGGCTGGAGTTACAAAAACTTAGTTTGTTTGTTTGTTAGTTTACATTTGACTTTTGCATTGCATCATAAGAGGCTACCACTGTCCCCTGCAGTTCTACCTCTATGTAGAATATATAGCATATAGATAGTTGCAATGCATCATATTAATGGTAATAGGTAAGGAGATCCAAAAGGTTCCTGTGACCTAGATTTCCTTTTCTTTCTTTAGTTTTTTTCCCCTTTCTTTATTTCTTTTGCAGGACACCACTATGGAACAACACTAAACGATGTCTACCTGGTTGATTCATAAAAAACCTGCACTCTTCTTCTAAAAGATGTGCACAGGAGGATAGACCAAGGGAGACTACATTTGGGAGGTCACACAACATATAGTGGCTGATGTAAAACATTTTTGGGCAGATGTACGCACCTACAAACATGGAATGGTATAGACGAACAGACTGTACCGATGTTTTAAACCCGATTCTTTCTGCTGCAGGAGCACAGAATGACAAGTTGCACTTTTCTGGCTTCTTCATATGAATTCAGTATCAATCAATCAATCAATCAATCATCAATTAGTCCTGACTTTTCTGACTTCTTCATTATGCATTCTTGGGAGGGTTGTGGGAAGAGTGGGTGTTTTTGAGCAAAATTGTGGGAGGAGAAGCACAAGGAGTGACCAATAGTCCGTTGTATGCATGAAAACCGAGGAGGACAGCGCACATCTGTTTTTCGGTGAAAATGTTCTGCCTTTTAAAAGCAGGTATAATCCTGATTGCGCCTGAATAGGAGAAACTTCCAGAAACTATTGCATCAGCATTCCAAGCACCTGAGATGTCACCTGTTTTGCTCATTTGTACAATGTTAAAAACAACCTTTATATTCTTTGCCTTTTTATGTCTTGCCATCACTTTTTCACTTCCCTATATGCAGAACCTGCCACTCTATTGAATTTAGTTGGATATAGCTTCACAAATAGTCCAATAATGTTGTTGTGGTGTAGAATTACTGCCTTGTTTTATCTCTCTGTCTGATGACACCTCATTAGCGTGATTATCTATTATCTATATATCTCGCAACGATTCGATTTCTTATCATCTTGGTCAGCGGTTCCATGATTCCTTTCAAATGCACCCGTAATTGAATTATATCGTTCATTTGCCGGCGCCGTAAATTATGGTATGAGGGTGGTGACATTCTTTGATTATGCAATGAGCTGCAGGTTTAGTACATTCAATGTATAATGAAAAGGCACAGTGTGGTTTCTGCTGATTGGCGAAGTCGCTGTTGGCGCTGTGCTCTCTAACTTACGTCCATCTGCCCCTGCGGGTCATGTGCTGACATTGCCCCCAAACGTGTTTCTTAATAACATGCAACACCTCCACCATCACCCACCCACCCCCACCACACCCCTTCCTCACACTCTTGACCATGTCACACACCATTTGTAATTATCCCTTGATAAGCCATTCAAAGCCATACAGTACACTAGGAACATGGCACAAATGGGTGCTGTGTGACTCTATCAGGATTTCCTTTTAATCAACATTGACAGTTCAGAGTACGAGCGTCAGCAGATCATCACCTGTATGGAAAAAAAACAACACCACATCCTAACGGTAGTGCTGTGGGAATGCTCTACCCGATTAATTCATCATGTCTTCATTAGCAGATGTCTGCCTGATTTAAATTCACCTCCCAGAGGACCCCTCACACACCTTCACTCATCGGAGGTGTGGAACTAGGGTTAGCGCATGGGGGGGGGGGGTGGAGTGCTGCTTGGGGGGTGGCGGTAGACTGGAGGGCTTCAAAGGAGCCTGGGAAACTGAAGGGCTCACAGCAGAATCAGAAGGCCTGTGAGGAGCACAAGGGGTTTCATCCACAATTTCCCGACAAAATCCAAAGATTTTCTGGCTCTAAATGGGTTATTATTGCCCTGAACCATGCGTGGGCCCAGATGGGGGGGGGGGGGGCCTGCCAAGCCGGATGACTAATGTCCTGTGTTTGGGAGGGAGGGGTTCGTGTGATCACCCTGTAGTCACAGAACCCCCTGTTGCTTTATTCCCACCTCCTGGCCGAAAAACCCGTTACGGAACGTGTACCAGACACATGGCCTCATGCCACCTCGGGCATTGATGGCGCGGTAGCAATATCTGTTCGAGCGATCTTGGAGGAATGGTGAGATGAGAGGTAACAGCTGCCTGCATGACTCCAGCATCACACCTAGCCCTGCCACAGGGTAGACTCCACAGCCAGCGCAAGGCAGTCGCCCGTGGCACAACATTCAGATCACACTGATGTTACCCATAGTATTCATAACGTTGGCTCCCCAGATTGAAAGCAGAGAGCATACAAAGATAGTTCAGTCAAGAAAACATGTAGGAAATACTGCAGAACAATAAATCAAATAGGCCCTGCATGGCAATGTGATATCTATGGAAGTATGGCAGTGCCAAATGTCCTCAATGCAAAATGGCCTGTTGAATTACATGAACTAATTAAAACATTTAGCAACAACAACACTTGCATTCTTCTGCATTGCAATTTGACACAAATTGAACAAAAATCCAGCAGCATTTATGATGTTGGATGTTTTGGCACTGCAATTTGACACAGGCTGGGAAATAACCCCAGCGATAACAATGCTTGATTGGCATTAGTGCCAAGTAAATCACCCCACAAACATGGCAATGGGTGAGCCATTTCCTGTCCAATTGGCTGGTTTTCCAGCAGTGTCCAGAGCGTCCACCTGTGTACATAGCTGCCATGTTCAATCAGTGTTTGGACAGTTTATCTGGATGGACAGCTGTGAACATGCGGCAAAGGTAAACAGTCCAAAGCATTGATATGCTCAGCAGAAGAGGGGCAGATTCAATACATTCTGGCTGCCGGAAAAATGTAAATCTCAAGGAAATACCCACTTTACTTCCATTTTTTCTCCTCCCCATCATTTTCTTCTCTTTCTGGCAACCACTCTCTTACCGACACACTCCCTCTCTCCCTTCTTTCTCCCATTCACTACATAGTATATGTGTTTTTTCAGTCCATGAAAACTATCATTTTCCGTTCCGTTTGATTGAAAACACTGCTTTTTTTCCGCTCGTTTTTTGAGGGTGAATGGCAGTTGTCTTTTTTTTCTTTTTTACCTTTTCACTCCGGCAGCCCATTCCTTCTTGTTATCTCGGGGTGGCTAAGTTGTTTGGAGTGTGGTTCGCCTTTCAGCGCCTGTCAGTTTTGGCAGCAGCACAGTCTTAATGCATAACAAGGACACGGCGGAGCCCCCCGAGTGGATCTGACAGGTTCAGTTTCACCTCCGAGGAGTAAACCGCACTAAAAGGTGGAAAACAGGATTAGCCGAGGACCGGTTGCCATGCTGAGCAGCACTTTACATTACATTTGCCATGCTATCATTCAAAGGGCCTTCTTTAAAAATCACACACTTTTCAGAACACTGTATTTCCATCATATTAGGAGAAAATACTATCTGAAAGGAATTAGGAGGCAAAATAACTGCCAGTTGGAATTGAACTGGATCATGTCAATTCTTCAGGGAGTTTATGGTAAATACAAATCTGGATTTGTTTTCACCGGAGAGGTGTGAAAGCATTAGGCGACATTCATGACCCAACACAGAGATGTCACGCACCTCTTCATAGCTTTAGGTGGACCACGTGTCTACACCATTTTGTATAAGAAAAGCTAAAAATTGCAAACTTAGATGGCATGAATACACAAGATAACAAATATTCAGAACTGTTGATCTGGTTGAAGACACAAGGTACCAAACACTGTCCTACTTTTCCGGAATGAAACACATTTTCTACCAATCGGGCTCAAACTTCTTATCATTTTCACTCGGCCGTATGTGTACGTGCCCTTTGCCAATTTAAGAGCTGTTAATGACCTCCTGTGGCTTGAAGGGTGAGACGGGCAGAGTGATAATTAGCTGATATAGGGTGCTATCTCCGGTCTGTTTGGAGTGTCCCCTCCCCTATCTGTAAAAGTGATCTGTGCACAAGAGAACTTGATCAAAATGACCTCCCTTTTTTTAAAAAAGAAAGAAAATAAAGGAAAAGAGAAGAAAGATATCTTAAACTGTCCACAGCTAAATGACTAAATCATAGTTCTAAACCTGATTGTTCAAATCCTTGATTGTGATTGGCTAAAAGCCGTTGTAAAATCCAGCATTACCTTACAATTTGACCTGATTACATTCCATATTACTGCGCAGCGAATGGCAAGGCATTCATATAGCGCATTTCATACCCAGTGTTCCATCTGGCTGTTGCGTTGCTTCAAGGGTTGCGTGGCAACGATTTATTTAGGAACTATAATTTTTAGTGGCGGAAGAATGACGGTTTATCATTAAACTATTGTTTCTTAAATTGAATTGTCTTTATTTATGAAACCATATCAAATATGTGTAGTAACAGGTTTAGAAAAGCAATAAGCCCCGCGAGTCCGTGCTTTGCGCTGATTTTAGAACAGGTAAGGGGGTTTAACAACTCCCTTACCTGTTCTAAAATCAGCGCAAAGCACGGCCTCTTGGGGCTTATTGCTTAATAAGAGCACACCAGAGATCTATTGCCTCCTTCTGTTTCTCCTGCATTCTAGTGACATCATAATGCATGGCAATTCAGAAAGTAAGAGGTTGAATATTTAAAAATGAAATTAATCAAAATCAAACTTCCATTTTAAACAAATTGTTGCCTTTTATCATGACCCACACCCCAGACAGACACTTAAAACCCAGCAGTTCTGTAACTTAGTGCAATTGTGGAGAGGGCTCATATTCATAGTTCAGAATTTATGTTCAGAAATTAAGTACTTTAAAAACGATATGGCATATCTGGTGCTCTCAGTATTTGAGTGCTGCCAGAGTGTGGATAAGAAAATCCACATTTGACGACATTTGTTTTCATTTGTCAAGATTCAATACTATTCAGTAGTGTCATGATGTGTTATTCACATCGCTGGTCAAATTCCAGCTGAACAGCTCAGTTGCTGCACACATAATAACCAGCCGTCACTGCTTGACAAAGCAACTGTGCAACCACTGTTTGACAAACGTCAGTTGAAGGGACAGAAAGTGCAAAACTCCATGTCGCCCCTTCATGGAAGCAAATTAAGTTAGTGCCCAAGATTATGAGTACAAAGAAAGCTATTCAGAAGGAGTATTTCAGTGGATCAAGTCAGGAAACTAAATAATGTTATCCTTCGGCGAGGTTTGTGGTAGAAAGAACGGTGCCTTGTTTGTCTTTGTCTGCAGGTGAACAGTGGGCGATGGGGCAAGGTCATCACATCTGAATAGGCACACCTGTACACCTGTGTGTGATGTAAGGCCTCTCTCCTGTGGTTCTGGGTCAGCAGAACCTACTGTTTGGGTTCATCACGTAGCAGCAGCTGCAGCCTCTTGACTTGATTTTAGCAGTTTTTCTGCCAACTTTTTCCACTTGATGTTTCAGATAATTATTTGGCTTTTGTATTTTAAAATATGTATCTTTTCATCAATAGACAGGTCACCAATGAATTTATTTTGTTGTGCTTTTATGATTATCCCTTTTGTAGAAAGAAGTCTAAATAATTGCATGTAAACACCAACTTGAGAAATTAGATCAGCGTTCAGGTTTCACATACATGCACATGTATGGCAGGCAACACATCGACTGGGTGACAACAGCAAAGCTGTAAAACATCCAGTAAACTAAAATGACTGTGACAATAGGATACTTCACATCATGTCTCACCTGCTATTTATTCAGTGCTTTCAAAATTAAGAGGAAATTTGGACAGAACCCCTCATCTGACTTTTGGTTATTGATGCAACCTTTCCTCAGACCATGCTAGCATTATGTTACTAAACGATTCTGAAAATGTCCAGTATGTTTTCATATTATGTAGTGTCATTGCTGGAGGAGGGTTCATATATCCTGTGTGTAAGGTGGCCATAATTTAACCCAGTTCTTCTCTGGTAGGCAGCAGGCTGCTGATGCCGCTACGTTTGATGATGTGTCTGTCTGACTGACTCTCTTGACTCTCGCAGTTCCACTCATTCAACTTCATTCAGTCCATGATCCAGACGGAGTGGTGTTTCGTGACGGGATAATGACAGAAAAAGGTTTTTATTTTACAATTAGAAGTAAGGGACAGCACCTCAAAAGCACTTTTGGCAGATTCTAATGAGAGCAACAATGTGGACTATAGACTACAACAGATGCAAACACAAAAATACAAGGGACAGAACATGGTAGGATGCCAATGCTGTGACTGTTTATAAACTTTGAGGTTATTAAAGCAGCAATACAGAGTTTCTCGTCCAAAACTAGTAAACTAATTACCTTAAAGGCATGAAATAACCTTGCAAACATCACCAACAGCCCAGCTGGCACTGATAGAAGGTTGTCAACACACTATCTGGTGTCTTTTGGCAGTTTAGCTGGAAATATCATGCATGTGAAAGCTTTTCTTCCATTTTTGCAGGGTGTACCAGCCCGTTACACAGAACTACATAGGGCATATCCTGGATGGCCAGTGGGGAAAGCACAGGTGTATCAAAATGAATTTGAGGATGGTACCAAAGCTAGTTGCCTATAAAACCATATCTCAAAAAGTCAAATTGTTGCATAGTGTTACTTTGAGGTGCCTTTGTCTCCTGTAGACAGCTCAGGCCTGTACATCCTATCTCCACTTCTCCCTGTCTTTATTCAGATCTTTAAGCAGCTTCTGAGGGGCTCAGGAGTTCAATCACATCTGGAAAGGGGAAAGAGAGAGAGAGGGAAGATTTTTCTTTTTTGAGAGGCATGAGAGAGACAGCCAGCACCAGAAGAGTGAGATGAGAGGGAGCAACAGCAATGCAGGCAGAGTGAAGCAGTGCTCAGAGAATATGAAGGAAGGATGAAAAGCAGGGAAAGACTCTGACCTGGATCTTCAATAAATGAACAATGTCGAATGCGTTTCCCCATATATTTGCCCTGTCCTCATCCGTATCAGATTTGTCCTTCTGTCTTGGTGAGTGTTGATGTGAAGAGAGACTCACGTTAGCATACTCATCAGATTTGTCCTTATGTCTAAGTGAGTGTTGATGTGAAGAGAGACTCACGTTAGCATACTCACCAGATTTAATTTGATTTGATTTGTTTATTTGATGAAGAGGGACAGTGTGCATTAATAAACATTAGAATGTAAATGCACCCAATTGTAGCCAAAAGGCTAGTTTCCATTGGCAGTTCCCCTGCCAGAGTGAAACTGGCTAAAGATAGGGAAGAAGAGAAGGAGAGAAAGACAACACCCAGACTATGCTCCTAGAGGAGTACAGCGTGGGAACAGTAAAAAAAACACACCTCAGCACATAAGCACATACAACTCACAAACAATATGAATACAAAACACCAGCGCTACATGAAAAAGCTGCCACTTGCGTTGGCGCTAGGGATAGCCAGGAGTCTCATGACATGTACCAGGACATGACAAACACGAAGCAGGCGAAGGCGTGGGATGTGACGGAAGGTGTCAGGTAGAACGTAAACAGCGACTGCAGAGAATGGTCTGCACTTGACCATTAGATGTTCGAGGTCAGGTGAGCAGCCGGACGATGTTTTTTTCGCATCCACACACCACTGGTTGTTGATCAGGATACACACACCACCTCCTCTATTCTTGCCCGAATCAACTGTTGTGTCCTGCCGATGAATGGAAAGGCCATCGGGTAGGATGACAGAGTCTGAAATTGAGGGGTCCAGCCACGTCTCCGTACAAATGCAATTTGTCCTTATGTCTTAGCGAGTGGGGATGTAAACAGAGACTCACGAATAGAATAGACTCAGAATACATACATGTTAGCATACGTATAAGGAGTCCAAACCCCAGGAGCCCAGAATCCTTTGCTGTAGGGTGCAACAGGTGGTACAAAGAACGGGGATGGCCATCGGAGAAGTGAGCTCATCCTCTCTAAAGCGCTCTGTCTTGGCAGGACAGGTGCCAGAGGAAGGGAAGCAAAGGGAACCATAGCTGTTGAGGGATAGTCAGTGACAGGCTGTGTAGAAGCACTCTGCAGCATACTACAAAGGCAGATACTGTATGGGCCCTGACATGCTTAGTACTGCACACTGACACACAGACAGACAGAAAGCCAACTAGAGGAGGCACAAGAGAGGACAAAGCTGTGAGGTGAGCAGTTTCAGCCATAGACATATTTGGTTTAAAAGACTTTGATCTCCATCAACAGATCTTTTCCTTTCCTTAATTTCTGATAGTTTGGAACATTTATCCTTTACTCTAAACAGAATTATACACGCATATATTATTTGTTTGTATAACACTGATTTGCTGCTGACAGTAAGTCCTCCTCTTCCCCAGTCTCCTCTCTCTCCTTTCATCTTCTCCAGTATCCTCGTCTCTCTCACAGGTCCACTGGTTCTCTACCCTCTCTGTCAGGATGCCAGCTTGTCCATCTCTCTCCCCTTAGACACCTCACCATCTCACCACATTTTGCTCGTTTATTATTTTCCTCCCAAGATGGTATCGTTTGTGTTCTTGTGTGCCGGTCTGTCGGTGTGTGTGTTTGTGTGTGTGTGCGTGTGTGTAGCCAAATTGTTAATAACCTAGACCCTAACCCTGGCCCTGACCTCATTAATTCAGAATGTGGTGGGTTTTCCCACTGCTGCCAAGTGTGTGTGGGCCCAGAACCTTCCAAACAGACAAATAGCCCAAACTAGTGGGAGGATCGCAAGGTCTTTCACCAAATTGGGAGATATGCCTTTGGCCTTCATCGGAGCGCCCCATCCTTCCTCCTTCTCCCACCGCTTCTCGTCTTCGTTGCAACTGTTCTTTTTTACTCTCTCTCGTCTTTGACCTTCTCTACCTCTCTCCTCCACTTCTCCGTCTCTAAAGCTGGGGTTTTGTCCTCTGTCGTCCACCCAACCTCACAAAGACATGGCATCAAAGGCATTTACCTTTTGGATGGTACCATCTGTTTTTTGTAGTCCGAGAGCTCTGGTTCTCATTTGCCTTGACGACCTTTCTGCTCTCCTTTGAGGTATGTGGTAATTGGTTAAAAGGTCTCAGTCTGTCCATTTCCTGCTGTTCAGAGGTTGTGTCAGTACATGCTTCCACCGCTGCAACCGCCCAACTCCTTTTTCAGCCTCTCCTTGTCTTTTTCCTTTGGTGGAACTGGACCATTTGACTGAAAACAGGCACATTACCCAGAGGGCCTTCATTGTCTTCCCTTGTGTGTCCATCTTACTCTCTTTGCCTCTAAGATTCCCATCCCTCTTTTGTTTCTCTTTTCTTCTTTTCTCTCCTGTAAGACTGTGGGAGACCAGCTCGTCTTTCTGTCTCTTCCTGTGCCTTTTTATCCACACCATTACAATCGGCACGAGAGCACTGCGTAACCGAGACACACTCCTTTGCTGCTAGCCAATTTGTGACAGGAATATAATTAATTCACAAATAATAACAGTAGTCTAGCGACAGAAAATGACATGAATGTTGTGACTTACTCAAATAGTCTTAAGGCATCACCCATTTGTGCAGCTTTTCATGAGCAGAATCTTCTGTAGACCATGCACTATAATATTGCAATGGATTATGGGATTGGTTGATTTTACATCCGTCTACCTACAGAAAATGTATACAAATGTGACATGTTTGTTATCGTTTACCCATAATCTAGCACTAATTTGTATAGCTGATAATGAGAAAAATCTTCTCTATGCACTAAAATATCGAAATGGCTTATTGGATCGGTTGATTTTACATCCAGGTCCATCCGACTCAAATTTGCCGAGAACTGCGCGATTACATTCAGCAAGTGAGAACCACAGGATTACATTCGGCAAGTGCGTAGCCTACCGTAACTGAGTCACTCGCTCAATGGCTCGTCCCCTCATGCCACAATGGCTTATGGGATCGGCCTCAAAACCTGCTGGTACCAGCATTCATTTTGGCAAGTGAGCTACTAATCACCAAGAGTCGCCATATCCCTGTGGAATCTGTCTCGTGGACGGCTCTTGCAGTCGGATGGTTCACACGGTTGGCTGAGCACCATGTTTGAGTGTCATCGTGTTCTGACTCATAGAGAGCAATTCCAGCCAGGCAGTAGAGGTGCTAGTAGACACGAGACACACCATAGAACAGATGGGCTAAAAATGGCCTTCTGCCAAGACTACTGGCTTTGGTCAAAGCTTAGGCTATGTAATTGGACCATACGCGGATGAAAACTGTCAATCACTCTTTATGTCATGACTTTAGACTTTTTTACAGTACATAACACAGGTAGTCAAAATCAACAGCAGAGGTGTCCATCAGGGCTTACAAACTGTCACCTCCCATTTGTTCATTATAAACAAGCAACTGCATTTCACATTGTGACTTTGGCTGACAACACAGAAGTGCTAGGGCTGATCTCATGCTACAATAAATCAGCCTAAAGAAATGAGGTCTTGTCTCTGATTGCCTGGTTCTCTCACCACAACTTGGGTCTCCAAAACTAAAAAGCCGGCGGTCAGCTTGCCGAGAAATGGGACAGCTCCCTGGCCCATGACCATCAATAGTGTGGAGGTGGACAGAGTGGGCAGCTTTACATTTATCTTAACAATGATCTCCTCTTCTCTGAAATGGAATAACAACTCAATCTGCATAATCAAAAAGCAAAAAACAAGGACTTTTTTTTCTGCACCTGCTCAAATGGTTTGGGATGTCCATGGAGGGGCTGCTGCAGTTCTGTCGAGCTGTGATAGAAAGCGTCCTCACCCTTTCCTTATCTGTATGCTGTGTCAACTCCACAGCACTACAGAAGAAGCAACTGGACAGCACTGTTTGTACCGCTGCAAACTCTTCCCTGTCTCTGACATCTGTGAGACCCATATTCAGTGCATAAGATACATATACTACAGGACTCCACTCCACACGCCCTGCAACCCCCTTTTAACAACTCTCTCCTCAGGATAAAGACTCAGGACCCTCAAAACAAAAACATCCTTTTTCCTCAACAGCACTTCCTGAAGAACCATCAAATAGCTCCCCGATAAAAAGCACCTTACATTTTATTCTTATTTTTGCACTAGATCTTACTCTAGTTTACTGTATTTTAAAGCATCTGTACTGTTCTGTTGTGCACCAGGTGTTGTCGTATTGAGCACACTGAGGCCCACCCCTAACGACTAAGTTATATGACAATAAAGTTCTGAATCTTGAATTTCTTGACACAACTGGTGAACCTGGGACCCATTGACATTGTCTGAATTAATCACTGGAATTTACAGGACTGTCAGGAGGTCAAGTGCAGCTCCTTGATGGTGAGTTTGAAATTTAGGAAGGTTGGGGGGGGGGGAATCACTATTGCTCCCATAGGGACCCATGGGTGTCCTGAACAAAGGTATGGTAACATACAAAAAATATGAAGTTAAGAAAGGTTTCAAAACTGCCATTTGGACTGACTTAAGTGATTTCTCTTGGGTCGAATGTTGACAGGTGCCATGTCAATCTTGATGTGCCGTCTACACAGACAACACCGTAACTGGTGATTATGTTGTCATGAGCGTTGTTTCAGGCATCAAAATAGCTATTTGACATTAAGTAGGCCATTAGTGGATACAACAAATGGTAGATTGGATATGGGCCGGTAATTGTTAAGTATGGAAGCATAGATGATTTTTTTTGAGTTGGGGCTTTATGACAGCTTGTTTTCAGGGACTTTCAGGGCAATGTGCCAAACTTCAGCGATACATTTACAATTTTTAGCACTTCTGCTGCTATGAGGTGAAAAACAATCTCAAACATAATTTTGACATCACGTTGTGTTCCCCACCTTTTGTTGCTAGTAATTCCAAAGGTTGAGTTGTTAGTAATTGAAAGGGTATGTTCTGTATGGTCTTGTTGTACTTATGAACAGGTTCAGGTGCCAACTGTGAAGGACCTGTTAACACCTTGACAGTTGTAAAGCACAAAAATAGCATTGTTTATATTTCTACAGATGGTTTACGAAAGACGGTCTTGCTTCTACTGATGAGAAAAAAGGATGTGATGTAAAATGTATTTACTTCCTTAGCATAGTAACTGTTCTTCAGATTATCTAAATGCAAATTGAATATGATATGAAAATTCAATCATAATCCTTATAAATACGGACAATAGTTCACTGAAGAAAAGCCTTGACTGAGTGTTTTGGATGCCTGTATATAGTTACTAACTAAAAATGAGTTGAACACTTAATCAAAGCAAATAGAAGGCAGGCATTCAAATGAAATAAAGTCACCAAGTGATAACTGCGGTTGTGAGGCTACACCCCCTCCTCTCCTGTCTGTTCTGGCAGCACTCATTAAAGTGAAGTTTGGAGCTGATTCAATGTAGTAACATCGCTTGCTTGATCCAACCGTGTTTCAGTTCAAGTAAAAAAATCAAGTTTATGTGTACAAATAAGCTCATAATTAAAAATGTCTTGTTTAGACAAGATCTGATTTTCAGAAGGACTTGCTTTACAGTAACTGCAGAGGTTTTACAGATTCATGTTGATGTAACATACTTCAATTTAGAAAAAGTTAACAATTTTCCTTAAAAAATGCTTATTGGTTCTCCTTCTGACTAGGACAGGTATAGCTGACTGAACCAATAGTTTGAATAAATAGATGCCTCGGTGAAACCTAGTGCTTCTGCATGGCAGCTCACAGAGTTGTCTATAAGTCTCTTTTGGGGACTTTCTTAGTCTCTGTGATGGTTGGCCAAGCTGCTGGAGGTAGAGATGTGGGTTTGCCATGGGAGGGAGAGTAAAGATTTACATTTATATTTATTCATTTAGCAGACGCTTTTGTCCAAAACGACATATAAGGAAGAGAACAGTCAAGCTACGAGCAATAGAGACCTAGTGTAGCAATAAATACTATTCTACATAAGAAGAAAAAAAAGTGCAGGCATATAACAGATGGGGGTGGAGCCGATGGTTTGGGTGCTGGACCCTTGTGAGGGGCAGGTTTGACTTGGGAGAAAGTGGGGAGAGAGGTTGGGAGTGGAGCAGGTGGTTAGCCTCCATTGGCAGTGATATCAGCCTGTAGGGGCACACTCTCTGCATCCCCTGAGAGAACTATCGCTGTACTCACTTTGTGGGTTGCATTTACATTTACATTCACTCATTTAGCAGACACTTTTGTCCAAAGCGTCGTACAAGGGAGTACAGTTTATTTTCTGGCCATGGGTGAATGTTGACAGGTGCCATGTCAATCTCACTATGCCGTCTACACAGCCAATACCGTATCTGGTGATGATGTTGGCATGAGAATGGTTTCAGTGCTGTGATTAGCATGGAAGCCTTACTGAAATGATGCCTATCGTGGCTCATCCCTCTCTAATGAGATGGCGTCAATCTTTTGATTCCAAAACGGTAATCCTCTGTAGTAGTTCAGAGCATTTTCCACAGTGGCTTGAGCTTTGGGCGAAAGAACACATTTTATTGTGTTACAGCTTAAAGGTGACTTGCCGTTATGTTGTTGCCAGTTGGCTCGACTGGCTCCTTTTTTTTTTTTTTTTTAACTTACCACTTCAGTCTGTCTACAACTTCCACTGTCAGTATCTGCCGGTTTCACTAACTTTGTTAGCTAAATGCAAGAAAATGAAAACAAAAAATCCAGAAAATGGCACTGATGGGAAAAGGGACGGCCCAGCAGGAACAGTGAGAAATTCGCCCTACTCGCTCGAGGAAGAAGAAGGCAAGGCACAAGGCAAGAAATACAAATAAAGGCTGATCATTATCTATCATCTATCAGCACTCCAGCATCTCTCTGGACCAACAACAATAAGTCTGGCCCTAGTCCCATGATTATGGCATGGCTGTCTAACTGGCATCTCTGCTCAAAAGGGCTTTCCCTGTAGCATAAGGAAAAATATGAACAATGGTAATTGCTGCTTTTTCTCTCCACCACAATTACACAGATGGACCCTCTTGTTTGCTGTCCTCTCCTCTGCTCTCTGGCTTCCTTTCTGTCTTTCTATCTCTCCTGACTCACTCTCTCAGCCATTCATTAACACACGCACACACACACACACACACACACACACACACACACACGCACACACACGAGCACATTCAAATGAGAGTTGTGCAGAAGAGAGTCAATGGCTCTACTAAAATACCAATCTACTAATTGGAAACATGAATAGGGTGAGCATGTGATGGTGTGAAGTTTCAAAACTGTCTGTCTGGGTATTTAATTCTCCTTTTAATATACTCTCAAACATGTCCTCAACCTTTACATGTGACACTAGTGTCAGGCAGGGGTGCATCTCATCGCCAATGATCTTTCTGCCTGTCATAGACTGGGTGATGAAGGGAGTAATGGAACAGCCGAAAAGCATTAAATGAACATTAACGAGAACGCTGGAGGACTTAGATGTGGGACTTTTATCTCACTCTTCCCACCACATGCAGTCAAACTGAGGGTCTCCACAACACTGCTCAATCCACTGGCTAAGTGTGAAAGAATCTTGCTGTCCGTCTTTGGTCCAAGATTAAGTTTGCAGGTAGTCAGGAACTGGGGAAAGTGTTCAGCGTATAAATAGGTTTATTCCATCACAACAAATCAATCAACTCGCATATCACGGAATACGAGAGAATTCTTTCACAGTAATTGCAGAGTCACATCTCTTATAAGGTATATGTAAACAATGACATGAGGTTAACATGTAAACAAACAATGACATGAGATATGGGAGGGGAAGGGTGTGTCTGTGGGTGTGTATAAGTTTGAGGGGATATGACTGCTAATTAACCTGGTTAGACTTCTGACCCTAATTTCATCACATTGAATAAATGCTAAGTATATCTGTCTGTCTATCTGTCTATCCCACACATGGCTCAGCAATCAACCTCACGTTTCTGCCTGGCTTTGTACAAAAGGCCAGGAAGCAAGCTTGATAGCTCTAGCTTGGCTTCAAACAAAAGCAAGGAAACAGACCTAAACACTCTGGTTCCAAGACACCTAGGGATCAAGGGAAAGATTTGAGTGGCTCAGTATGTTGACTATTGGTGTAAACTAAATAATGTGATAAAGGCTCAATATATTGAATTCACTGAAAGCTAACAACCGACAAGAAAGTTAACGCAACAACCTGGAGGCACCCATTGTTGTTGAGGGGCAAACCCTAGAGCATGTAGGGAAATGTAAGTACCTCGGGGGCACTGTTAGAAGACCGGAGGAACAGATGAGGATGTCAAAACCTTCACTACTCCAGAGACAAAGCCAGAGAAACATCAACAGCCACTTGAAAACAAAGCTAAGACTGTTCAACACAAATGTCAAGTCAGTGTTGCATTATGGAGCAGAGACATAGAGGCACAGAAAAGCCTCTAGAATGGAGCAGTGGTTGCATGTTGTCATCCAATGGAAATGAGGAATGGAAATGAGCCCTAGGGACTAGTGACTATGTATATGGCAGAGATAGTGACACACACACACACACACACTGAATTCTATCTCTGCATTTTACCCATCCAGGGTAGTGATTCACACAGTGAAGCACACTAACCCGGAGCAGTGAGCTGCCATTGGCTACGCCCGGGGAGCAGTGATTGGGGTAAGGTGCCTTGCTCAAGCCTTGCTCGTGGATGTGGGCATGGGAGAGAGAAGTGCTCTACCACTTACATCGCCCAAATTGTTCCTACTGGTCAGGGATCGAACCGGCCACCCTCCGGTTACCAGCCGGAAACCCTAACCAGTAGGCCACGGCTGCCCCAACAGGGGCTTGAGGCAGTTTTTGCGTGTACGATGGCCAGACCGAATATCAACCAACAGCTGTGGTGTCCCAGATCCCACCATCACTGACACTATCAGGGCACGTAAATGGAGGATGGATTGAACGTATCTGGCATAGGGACCGGACCAGCCCAACATCACATGCCAAGCCCTTTACTAGAAACCATAGGGTAAACCAAAGAGAGGCCACCCTGGTACAACATGGCGAAGAACCCTGGATTCAGACCTGAAGACCCATAGTACATACTATGGGAATCTCCCTTTGAGTTTAGGTTCTGCTCAAGGATTATTTCTGATAAAAGGTATTTTTTCCTTGACCCAGTTGCCTTAGTGCCGGCTCTAGGGCATTCAGGCTATATTTTTAGAGACATTTTCAAAATGCCTGAAAATTTAAGCTCATTCACATGTCCTGGGAAGAGGCAAAAAAGTGTGCATGAGGTCAAGGATTTTGATGTACTCTAAAGTAGTGTGCTTCATACTCGATTTCTGTCTAATATCAGCTTTTCAGCAGCGTAAGGCTGTGATGCAACATTTAATATGCCAGTATGTTACATTAATGCAGTGGGCTGGAGGGGCCCGTAGGGAAAGCGGGACCCCCAACTATGCATTCTGCGAAAATGAACGACACCAAATGTTGCCTCTTAAACATGCGTGTTTTCAAAAATGGACAAGTACTGTGTTAACAAGCCTATAACAACATTATGTTTATCCTACATAAACTATAGAAACTATTAAAAAAACTATTCAATTAAAGAACACAGATCCCATGTTTCTGCTGTAGCAAATTAAAATGGATGAACTAAAAATGTGTGCCCATGGTATGACTTCTCTCTCAGTCTGTGCTTCCTCTTTATAAGCATTATACTATGCTGATCTGTCTTTTTATCAAATTAGTACATACATTTAGCTCTTTAGCCTAGAGAAATGTTATTCACAGGTATTCTGTGCGACGTCTACCACAGTAACACTTTCCCATGTTAACTTTTATGAACACCTGTGCAAGATATTTCTCAATTTCCAAATGCACTTTGTTCTCACCTCCGTTGTGCAGAAAAAAGCAGAATGTTAATTGAAGAAATCAAGAATTGCCAAAGAAAATTGAGTTTCTTGGAACTGTTCTGGGAACAGCTTGGCATGCTGCACCTAGTTGCTCTTAATGAGATGATGCAGTCGCTAACCTAGATTAGTCCAGGAGAACGTAATTAAGAGACAGTCTTCGTAGACAAAAAAAGAAGAAAAACACGGCTTTCCCTGGATCATCCCCCAGGGGCCACACAGGTGTATGAGTGATAAGATTGTTCTTGGCATGGAAGTGTTTAGCTTTTCTGCATGCAAAGTTCAGTGACAAGCTATATAAATACATTGGACCCATGCCACTGTGGTCTCTCTCTCTCTCCCCCCCCCCCTCTCTCTCTCTCTCTCCCCCCCCCTCTCTCTCTCTCTCCCCCCCTCTCTTCCCCCCCCCCTCTCTCTCTCCCTCTCTCCCTCTCTCTCTCTCTCCCCCCCCCCCTCTCTCTCTCTCTCCCTCTCTCCCTCTCCCTCTCTCTCTCTTTCTCCCTGGTTCTTTTTCTCTTTTTCTGTATGTATGCATCTCTCTACTTTGGTTGCACTGCACACACCTCAGAAGGCTTACACACCCTGGACATGCTGGATTTAGTACATTATTTTATTATTATTATTTGTATTATGGCAAAATACAATGCACAGTATTTTTCATGTCAGATAATCACAGTGTTGAATATTATTTCTGTGGCGTCTCTTTGACACAGTATATGCGACGAGACAGAGACAGAGACAGTGACAGAGAGAGAGCGGGAGTGAGAGAGAAAGAGATATTGAAATAACAACAACAGACAGACTCTTCTGAAAAGCAACAGAGGTAGAATTTATCTGAGCTTTTTTATTGCCATTGTACGTGCAGGAGGCAGCAGAAGTGTTGCTAAATAAATGAGGGAACATCTCCTCAGATCCTGACAGCCCCGCCAAATCGTGTCTGGGATAGTAAAATACCATCTGCCATGGCACATCCCCTTAATCAGCACCCAGTATGTCCCCATCACAACTCTCCTTTTCAGCAGCATCTCTAAGATGTGTGCCTGCTTACAGTCAACTCCATGTAACATGCTACTGTGTCATGTCAACAGTGTGTTTGCAATGACTCCACTGGAAACCTCAGTGAATACTGTAAATATAGCTGCCGTTACTTTACCCCATTCTGTTTTATTTGGGTCTAGCAAAGCACAGACCATTCATTACATGGTTATTTCAAAGCAATTACTTAGTCGCTGATGAGGGGAACAGGCCTTTTGGGGGTGTTTGGGAGGAGAACAGTGAATGAAGAGATCCAGGAATTGGTCCCGTCTCGGGAAGATTAATATATTCTCTCTCTCTCTCGCAGACATCAAAGGAAAGACTAAATCAGCTGTTTTCAATGGCATCTTCTCTAATGAAAAACATTTCTAAAGAGCGCTATTTATACGTGAGACGGCACTACAAGGTGGGGCCTTTATGCGCACATTCTAATGAGTTGAAATGGGAATATTTACATATGACCTTTTTTCTCTCTGTTTTTTTTTTGGGAGGATTTCAGTGAAGAGAATTTTGCGCACCTTGAGTGCTATGCACAATTTGCCACAGTCGGGGAGTGGAGATTTTTAAATTGGTGTGAGTCCAGGCCGAACTGCCTGTTGGCCCTGGCATGATCCCCCGGCCAGAGAGTGTCCCTCATGTCAGACACACAGACACACGTGCAGGCCTTGATTAAGTGGTGGGCCCTTGCAACTCTCCCGTTGGGTCTTGCCCCATCCCCTCATCACCTGCTCTCTGCTCTCCTACTGTGAATACCCAATCAGCTAATGAACCTTTCTTTCTTGTGACTGCACAGAACCTCTCCCTTTCATCTCTCCCTCTCCCTCTTTCTCTCTCTCTCTTTCTTTCTCTATCATTTGGCCAAACTTGGTCTTGTCAAGATCTGTGGGAGGAGGAGGAGGAGGAGGAGGAGGAGGAGAATACAAAAAAAGAGAAAGGGGTCTCTGCAAAGTGAAAAATGACATTTCAGGTCGGGGACTTCAAGGATGGTCAAGTTAATGAATGGCCACCAGATGTCCCTTATTAGGGTAATGCACTCCTCTCTGCTTATCCCTGGCATTCTCCAGAGAAACGCCTGCTCTCCCTCTAAGCTAGCAAGCCTGTTAGAGAACAGAAAGAGAGAGATGAAGAGAGAGAGAGAGAGAGACAGAGAGAAAGGGAAAAGGAAAGAACCAAAAAAAAAAAAACTCCAACCCAAATGTAATCAGGCTACCCTGACCTCAGTGTCCACTGCTCCATGGCTGGGATGCTCCAATCGATGACTGACTGACTGGTGCGACTGCCACCGTTTGACCCCTCACCTCTGGCCCCCATTTGACGGGCACTGTCAAAGACAGCCCATGTCGTTGGCAGGAGGAAGAGATTAACCTCGGCTGAATCATGAAACTGACGTCGGACAAGTCTGAGCCGTAAGTCCGTATTTTTTATTTTTTTGTCAAAGTGAGTTCAGGATAGCTTTTTAACTTGATTCAGACAGCGCTTTAATTGCCTCATTTATAATCTGTTCTCCCACAGATGAGTAATTGCTCGGGATGCACACTGATACCACAAAGACCTTCGCTAAACTCTCATATTATGCTAAACATGGTAATTAATTGCGCTTAATTTATTAGATTGTCATTTTACAGGGCTGTGTTGCCTTTTCAGATTTGCCCTTTGTACTGACAGGCTGTTCTCTTTCGGTGAGAGATTGGCTATCATGACTGGAAGCAGGCTATCAGCACAAATCTAAAACTAGCGACTCGGGTCCACAGGGTTTGTCAGGTTCAAAATACCCGAAGATTCAAGATGTTTAGTTTGGCCTGCCAGTGCCCCCAGAGCCACCTCCAAACGCATCGCATGCCCTTTCCCTTAAAACTACCCAAACAAACACGTGGGAAGTCTACAGTGGCATTTCCGAATGATTTATACCCTGCTTCAGGTCACTGTTTTGCTAATGCTGCAAAGCTACATCTAACAGCTTAACTGCCTTACTTGTTACACTATTTGCGAGGTGAAGTCCTTTGGATAAACTCTACCCCTTTCTCTCGCTCTTTCTCTCTCTTTTCCCCCCTCTCTCTGCACTTTGTGCCTTGTTGTTGGTCGAATCGTATGACTGTGGGTACCTCCAGAGAGGGATAAAGTGATCCCACCGTTCGGCAGCGTTATTAGAACAATGGAGAGATAATGCACCTGAGTTGCTGGAGTGACCTCAGAATGCACGTGGCCACAGAGCATCACACACACACTCACACTCTCTCTCTCGCTCTCTTTCTCTCTCTCATACACTCTCTCATACACTCTCTCTCTCCTCATTTCTCTGTGGCACGGAGGGAGAATAGCTGACGCCATCACATTTCGGGATGACAAATGAAAGTGGAATATATCTGGAGGCGCCGGGCAGGACACAGGGGGATTCAGCGCTACTGGAATGCCACAGCCACTGGTTTAGGAGAACATTTTCTCTCACCCTCTCTCTTTCCCTCTCTCTTTTTCTCTCTCTCTCACTCTCTCTCACACACACAGAGACACACACACACACAGAGACACACACACACACACACACACACACACACACACGCACGCACACACACACACACACAAACCCATCCCTTTCCCTTCCCTCCAATCCTCCCTCTCTGTCACCATCTGTTTCCGGTAAGTGACTGAAATAGTAGCGTGTAAGCCCCCATCATGTTCCCCTTCCGCTGGGGAAGGAGACCAGGCCTGGGCCCTGGGCTGGAGGAGTGTGAGGGAGAGAGAGCACACACCACAGCCCCCTCAGGAGAGAGCCATACTTCCCCCTCGTTTTGCCTCACAAGTCTGAGAAACACACCACGCTGTGGGAGAGACCACAGTGCTGAAATGTATGAGCCCTAAATTGGAGATGATTGTATTTATTGTAGTCGTCTGAGGACGTGAAAACCAGTGTCTTCATTAGTCGAGTCCATGCAGTCGCTCCCGCAGTAACTGCAATATGGTTTGACACTCTCCGAGGGCCAAGCCAGTAAACTCTCCCGCTCATTCCATCTCTCTCTTTCTCTTTCTCTCTCTTCCTCTCTCTTTCTCCCCCCCCCCCCCTTCTCAAATAACCTCAGTCAAGAAAACACATCACACATACACAAGCAGCACACATGAATAAAAGATTGGGTGCTTGGAGCCAGCACCCAGAATAAAACTGTTATCTGCCATTTCAACATGCAGTGGTGGAGAGCAGCGTTCGGCGGGCACCAGGCGCCAAAACACACAAGCTGGTTTGTGATGCACAGTGACATACTCGCGCCTCTCCATTTCTGTTGGATAAATATGGGAATTGTCACCCATCCATTCATCCAAAACATGCCGCTAATATCTTTTTTTCTCTCTCGTACGCTCACTGATCATTCAACCTTGAAACATATTCTGCAGTACTGGAATTCCTGGGGCAGCTTTTAAAGTGAAGCTGAAAAAGAAAAAAGACACAAAGGTGTGTACAGAAGGGTGCCAGGGGACGGTGCGTTTACTTAAAGTAGCAGTATGCAGTAATTGTACTTCAGGGTTAGAGTAAGGATAAGCAGTTTAACCTTAAGATAACAGCTTAAAAAGAATTGGACCGCTACAATGACTTTTTAATATGAAGAATCGCCTCCTTATTTGCTGTCTTGCTATGTCTTATGTTGCACTTGCTTGATGTCTGACTGTGTTAGAACAGTTGTTGACTAACTAGTTTGTTATAGTGTCAAAGTAAGCATATTTCAAGAGGTTTCGCTAGTTTTGGCCGCTAGCATCTCGTTCACGATTAGCAATTAATCCGTTATGCTACTTTAAAGTTATCGGTAACAGCCTCTACCTCGTTCCATCTGGTGAAAAACTTTGAGAAAAATTACTAAAGATCAGCTCAAGATCAGGATTTTATTGTTTGAAAGATTTAGAATGATTTATGCCATTAGACATTAGACGTAATTTTTGTGACATAGATGTAATCAGACGTGACGTGAAGTGGTTTTGGTAACACATTTGGAGACACTTGGGAGAATAGACTCATGCAGATAGAGAGTAAGTATGGAGAGTGACAGGCCACATTTCAGCAGAGGAACAGTGTGTGTGTGTGTGTGTGTGTGTGTGTGTGTGTGTGTGTGTGTGTGTGTGTGCGTGTGTTGATACCAGCAGGCAACAATCCTCCTTCCTTGCTACCTTGAAGCCAAGCACGGTGAGCACCCTCCTCCTCCTCCTCCTCCTCCTTTTTCTCATCCACAGAGACACAGAAGAGAGAGAGAGAGCAGGGAGGGGAGGTGGGGGGGGCTGCACTGGATCAGTGGCAAGATACTGCAGACGGCACTTCCTGTAAAACCGCCGGCGTGCTCCTTATCTTATCGGGTTCAAGTACCCCCGCTAGATGAGAGACTCTGCCTGTGTGCGATACACTCCCCCACCAACACCACCACCACCACCACACCTCTGCTGCTGTTTGCAGTAGGGACACGATTCTGTCTCCCGCTGCTCACCTGCCTTCCGTCACAGGTGACCTCTGCTCCAGCAGCTTCACCACGGGAAGGGAGGCTAGAAGGATGGTTGTACTGGGACCATGGGAAAGGCAATGGGACCACCCTCCATTTCCCCCACAAACCCCTTTTCTTCCTGGTACTGTCCCTGGCTGTCTATCTGGCTGGATAGTGAATCAGACTGTGCACATGGGAACCTGGACAGCTTGGCTGAGGCCACTGGTGGTGACGATTCCTGGAAGTGAGGAAAGCCAAGATGGAAGTGCTCACATGAGGCGGAGGCCAAATTGTTTAATGGGTGGGTGTCGCTGAGCAGCTGTGCAGACGGAGGGAATTGAGGTCAAGCGATTGGGCCCTGCAGGGGCGAGTGACGGTGAGAGGACTGGGAGTGGGGTGGTTTGATGGCGGCTGGATCAAAGTGGCGGCTCTCACGCTGTGTTTTCGTGGTCGTGATTGTTTCGAGGATGGAGAGGGGTAGAGAGAGAGAGAGAAAGAGAGAGAGAGAGGGAGAAAGAGAGGCTTTATATTTACACGCCAGCGACTGCCTCAGAAATGATGGCTCCCTGATGGCCTAAAACAGCAATAAACATCCATTCACTCTGAAGGTAGAGCGAGAGAGAGAGAGAGAGAGAGAGAGAAAGAGAGAGAGAGAGAGAGAGAGAGAGATGGAGACAGAGCGACATTTGTGAGGAAGACCAGTATCTTAACACAGCCACTGCAAACAGAACTCCTGTGCTGTCATCTTCTAGGCATAGACCTTTGAGTGTTTACCCACATAGCTACCCTTCTCAAAACACACTTCCAGCTGATTAAAGTGCATTAAAAATACAATACATGGAAATGCCAGAGGAGGAATAACAACAGGCCCGAGAGCAAATGCACAAATCAGCATATACAAACAAGAGGATGATACCACTTCTCTCAACCTCATACCTTCGTTGGTGACTGATTTAAATACATAATAGAAATCAGGTTTTAGCGCATCTAGCTATTATTTGTCTTTCATTCTGATTTTCCATACAAATAAGGGACCAAATGTCAAGCACTGATTTCAGCCACATCAAGAAAGAAAAGTATGTGGTTGTGACCTGTTCTTCCTTTTCTCTCTCTCTTTCTCCCTCTCTCTCTCTCTCTCTCTTTCTCCCTCCCTCTCTCTCTCTCTCTCTTTTTCTCCCTCTCTCTCTCTTTCTCTTTCTCCCTTTTTCTCTCCTCTCTCTTTTTTCAGAGCTAACTTCTTTAGCTGCAGACTCAGGCCATTCACTCCCCCCTCTGTCACCATCTGTTGTCTGGGTAAGCACCGCTCAGTTGGCAGTGTGAAGGGGCTGGTGTGGGCAGTCTGTTCCAGGGCGACCCCTGCGTGGTGGGCAGAGGGTTCGCGGTGGCCCCTGCTCCCTTCTGCCCACTGCTGACTGATCAGGAAGTCTGCAGGGCCACTGGAGGAGACACTGCGCTTCGGCTGTGTGTGTGTGTGTGTGTATGTGTGTGTGTGTGTGTGTGTGTGTGTATGTCTGCAGGGCCACTGTAGGAGACACTGCGCTTTGGCTGTGTGTGTGTGTGTGTGTGTGTGTATGTCTGCAGGACCACTGTAGGAGACACTGCGCTTTGGCTGTGTGTGTGTGTCTGTGTGTGTGTGTGTGTGTGTGTGTATGTATGTGTGTGTGTGTGTGTGTGTGTGTATGTCTGCAGGGCCACTGTAGGAGACACTGCGCTTCGGCTGGCTGTCTTAAACTATGTTACATAAGGACTGGCAGATGGGGGAGGCCATCCATCTCTCACTAATGTGCTCACACACTCTTTCTCACACACACACACACACACTGTACAAGCCTATACATATAGGCATATGAATGTCTGCATGCACACATACACACACACACACACACACACACACACACACACACACACACACACTCTTCATGCATATCCATACAGTATGCACAATACTATATAAATGGAATATGCACACACACACACACACACACACACAGATATCCACAAATGCATTCCGACACGAATGCACAATATTCAAATGTTCATAAATACACAAACACTACACACGCACACACACGCACACACACACACACACACACACACAGATATCAACAAAAGAATTCTGACACAAATGCACAATATTCAAATGCACATAAAGACACATACACTACACACCCACACATAAAAATACAGACACGGAAAGTTTGCATCTCCTGAGTTCATATGGTCTCGACTCACTGTTGTATTATTCACACGGTTGGCAGCGGCAGCAGCAGCAGCAGTGCTCACGGTGGAGTAAGACTCCAGAAGTTCAGCTTGTTTAGACGCTGGGGCCCTTCTCAGGGTCTAGACTTTCTGCTGACATTTAACTCTGCCAAAATTGTTGGGCTTTATTTGTATTTTTTTTTTTTTTGGTTCGCCACCTTCCTGCAACAGCACTCCCAAATAAAAATGCATTCACATACAGTACTAACGGGATATCATCACCTCCACAATTTAATCCAATCCTCCTCCCCACCAACACCACCACCACCACCCACAGCATTCTCACTCAATTCCCAGGAGTAGGCTCCCCAACACTTCACCTTAAACCCACCACCACATGTCGCTGTCACGACAACCACCACCACCTCCCCCTTCATCCCTCGCTCCTCTCTTCCTCCCTTTCTCTTTGATTCACCTCCCCTCTGCGCCCACCAGCAGCAGGCATCACAGCCTTTAAGGCGCCCAGAGCAGCATTAGGGCATCAAAATGGAAATATTCTGGATAAGAAAACCTTTAAGATATTGACATTACTTCACCATATTAGCACATTCGCATCATTATTTGATACTTTGGGCGTTAAAAAGAGTGCTAAAACTAGCCGCAAGAGCGTAGCCCTTTATTTATTGGTGCCACATCTTTTCTTCACCTCCCCTCTTGCTCCCACCAGCAGCAGGCATCACAGCCTTAAATTACTCCAATCTCATGAGCACCTATTAGCCAATTAGGCAGCTCTGCAGCAATTGTAATGAAAGCGTTTAAAGGGAATAGTTCTCTTGAAAGGCAATGGCCTCCCTGGGTGGTTAACAACAGAGAAGTAATGCAATAACAGGGACTCCCGAAGGCAGAGGCAACCAAACACAGAGACTACTGAGAAAGAAAACACACACACATTTCTTAAAAAGAAGCAATATACATATTCTTTATTGTGTGATATTTACATATGTACAGCATTAGACAGCAATATTGCAGTGCTGTAAAACATTTAAGATTGCACAGCTATTCCTTAGGCCACAGTGGCAGGTTACTATGGTGTTTAGACTCAAGTAGGCATACGTCTTTGGTTTCAATGGACAACAGATCATAATGTGATACATCAGTCATAGCAATTTTTTCGTTGTTGCTGTTACTCAACACACACACACACACACACACACACACACACACACACACACACACAAATATATAAATATGGCTTTACTTCTGCATTTTCAGTGGATCTGAGGGGCTATTGATGAAAGTGATCGAAGAAAAAAAAAGAAAATGTTGCACTGGAGACTCCTGGATGTGTCTCTGATGCTCGGTGGCAAGGGAATTCTGGGTAGTTACCTGTGCTAGCTTTGTCACAGCGCCAATGAGATGAAAAGGCATAGGGAGAGGAAAAAAGAGAGAGGAGAGTAGACACGAGCAAAGGAGATGCAAGACAGGAATGAGGAATAGGTAGAGGGAACACGGGAGAGGAAGGAAGGAAGGAAGGAAGGAGGGAGGAGGGAGTCAGGAGCTCCAATCTCTCCTGGGGAAGGGTTAAGAGATCGGCCTGTGATTAGAGCTCTCACTCCGTTTTTTGGCGAGACACAGTCTCAGATTCCGCAGATATATATATTTAAAAAAAACACACATATGTGTGTATATATATATATATAAATATTATCCTGGAGATATATATAAATATATATATATATATAGCGCCATAGGTGGAAGCCCCTCTAAATCCCCCTCAGTCAGAGTTCATCTCTCAGGGAAGAGGAGTGGGAACAGATTACCGGTGCAGAAGCTTAGAAAACCAATTCCGCTGCATATCCCTCCCCTCCGCAACCGCAACGGAAGGACGGCGGCTACAGACACAGGCCACAACCTCCCCGCTCCTTCATCCCCTCCGGATTTAACGCGGAGCAGCACAAGCCGCTTACAAATGGCATAGGAGAACAAGGCAGAGGGAGTGAGAGAGAGGGGGAAAACAGATAGAGAGAGAGAGGGAGAGAGAGAGAGAGAGAGAGGGAGAGAGACATACAAATCCTTGTGCGATTAACAAAAATGAATCTGACACACAAAAAAGGGGTCTGGCAAAACAGAATCATTATTGGAAATCCATAAATATGATGGATGGCGATGGGTTTGCCTTGTGAGGGCTTACCACGCAAGCCAGAGCCTCAGGTAATCGGCCAAAAGGAGCCTCGGACTGTCAAAACATCCAACAACAAAATAACTTCCTATTATTTCGGAAAGGCGACTCAACAGGTTTTCCTTGGTGCCATGGCATAGGAACAGATTGGAGGCTAATGAAGGTATTTAGGCAGACACAGCTCTTTGCCATTAGCTGGCCTGGATGCTGGAAACTGGAGGAAGTGGATTGGGGTAAGAGAGAGACCTGTCACAGCTCCTTGACAACAAGACAAAAAGGGCATGCCGATTTTCCAATAGGGCTGACACCTAGTGGCTACTATTCGGCACTGCAAGTATTGAGAACCAAATAGGAAAGGAGCACAATGCCATCTGTAAAATTCTTCACCAACATCATAACATTACCAACACTTCAATATCATCTTCTTCATATGCTTTTGTAAAAAAATCAAATATCCATATACATATTCCATATAATCAATATTTCTCCATTTAACTGAACATGAAAATCACATCTTCTAAGCAAGAACGTCCCGCACAACACAAAGGCTGTATCGAGGTGACCAAGAAAATAGCTTAGTTTAACACAAAATAACAAAAACTACAATAACCTTTACAGTCTTTACATTAAACAATCAATACAGTGATCTCTCAAAACATCACAAAATCCATCAAGTGAATTTCCCTGTAAACATGTGAATGAGTGAATAGGTCACACAGCACTTGTGAGTGGAGAAATACACACACACAAACATCTCACCGTTGAGAAACACAAGGTGTGGTTGAGTGTCCACAAACCAACTGATTCAAAGATGGTGGACTGACATTGAATCTTCGCAATCCTATACTATACATTTTGCTCACTTAGCCTGCCACAAGAATGCTACTATGTGCTTTTAAAAAAAAAATAGATCTGAGCTGAACATGACTATATGTTTGCATATCATACGGAGTGAATGTGACTTATGCGTGCATTTTAGGCTCCTAACACACAAACACACACACACACACACACACACACACACACACACACACACACACTCATACACACTCATACACACACACACACACTCATACACACACACCCACACACCCACACACAGCGCCATTCACACCACAGTATATTGTGTGTGTGTGTGTGTGTGTGTGTGTGGGGGGGGGGGGGGGGGGGTCGGTGGCTAGGGCTGCATTCAGACAACCTGCCATAGAGAAAGATCCATGGCAACACCAAGAGCAAGAGCCGGTGTTCCTCATGTTGTCCATGCCAACAGTGAGGTGTTCGCTGCTCTGCTATTCCTTTAGCTCTCAGTGTTACCGTCCTCCACAGGCTCCAGAGTTTGCACCCCCCTACCCCCCCCCCCCCCCCAACCCCCCCCCAAACAGCACCCCCACAGCACCCCCAGCCCTCTGTCACCTGCCTCCTCCCTCTCCGAGTCCCAGTGGTGGGAGAGACCGATCTGACAGCAGGAGTGGGTAGCAACAACAAGCCCCAGATAAAAGCTCTCTGTCTGTTTGTACTCGGGCGTGTTAATGAAAAAAGAGGGCTGTTTGTTTTCGCTTTGTTTTGTTACGTGTCTGTGAGAGAGTGTGTGTGTGTGTGTGTGTGTGTGTTTGTGTGTGTGTGTGTTTTGTTGTGTCTCTGTGTGTGTTTTGTTGTGTCTGTGTGTGTGTGTTTTGTTGTGTCTGTGTGTGTGTGTTTTGTTGTGTCTCTGTGTGTGTGTGTGTTTTGTTGTGTCTCTCTGTGTGTGTGTGTTTTGTTCTGGCTCTGTGTGTGTGTGTTTTGTTGTGTCTCTGTGTGTGTTTTGTTGTGTGTGTGTGTGTGTGTTTTGGGTGGAAGGGGTGCATCTGGGGTGCTGCCCATCAGGAACAGGAAGCCCAACTCGCTGGGTGAGTCAGTCAGCAGTTACCCAGAAGGCAAAGCGTGGCGGCTGAGAGCGAGTCACGGGCTGCTTATTTAACTGAGCCCCTGGGGTACACACACATACACACACACACACACACATACACACACACACACACACACACACACACACACGGGCTGCTTATTTAACTGAGCCCCTGGGGTGAGCCCGACAGAGGCAGTGCTTCACAACGGTTACAGTTTTCAAGACCAGGGGGCAAGAAACACCACACGCGCCGACACACACACACACACACACAAACACACAAACACACACACACACACACACACAAACACACAAACACACACACACACAAACACACAAAGTGATATCTGTATGTGGCCTTGTCGCTACATACACTCAACCTTCACTGATCTAGCATCACCGGTTTGGTCTCTTTCTCAGAACAACAATAATTACATGAAAAAAAAGAAAATAGATTGAAAGAATGGAGAAAAAAAAGGAAAAAAGAATTCTGCCGGGCAGCAATTACAGTGAATTATCCGGCTGACTGTGTTTCTGAAACTGTTCCGTGTCGGGCAATTATTCCCTCAAATGTGTGTAAATCCCCCCTCATTAGTGGATTAAGAAGGCACTGCCTGTAATATCTAATAGGATCCCCACCGGAGGCCAGAGCAGGCAGTGCAGTGCAGTGCAGTGCAGTGAAGTGCAGTGCAGTGCAGGGCAGGGCAGGGCAGGGCAGGGCAGGGCAGGGCAGGGCAGGGCAGGGTAGAGCAGGCAGTGCAGGGCAGTGCAGTGCAGTGCAGTGCAGTGCAGTGCAGTGCAGTGCAGTGCAGTGCAGGGCAGGGCAGGGCAGGGCAGGGCAGGGCAGGGCAGGGCAGTGCAGTGCAGTGCAGTGCAGTGCAGTGCAGGGCAGGGCAGGGCAGGGCAGGGCAGGGCAGGGCAGGGCAGGGTAGAGCAGGCAGTGCAGTGCAGTGCAGTGCAGTGCAGGGCAGGGCAGGGCAGGGCAGGGCAGGGCAGGGCAGGGCAGGGCAGGGCAGGGCAGGGCAGGGCAGGGCAGTGCAGTGCAGGGCAGGGCAGGGCAGGGCAGGGCAGTGCAGGGCAGGGCAGGGCAGGGCAGGGCAGGGCAGGGCAGGGCAGGGCAGGGCAGTGCAGTGCAGTGCAGTGCAGGGCAGGGCAGGGCAGGGCAGGGCAGGGCAGGGCAGTGCAGGGCAGGGCAGGGCAGGGCAGGGCAGGGCAGGGCAGGGCAGTGCAGTGCAGTGCAGGGCAGGGCAGGGCAGGGCAGGGCAGGGCAGGGCAGGGCAGGGCAGGGCAGGGCAGTGCAGGGCAGGGCAGGGCAGGGCAGGGCAGGGCAGGGCAGGGCAGGGCAGGGCAGTGCAGGGCAGTGCAGGGCAGGGCAGGGCAGTGCAGTGCAGTGCAGGGCAGTGCAGTGCAGTGCATTGCAGCTGCTTTCACATGCATGGCTGTGAACAGAGTCTGCACCTGGGTCTGCGTTTAGGGATCGGGCTGCGACTTGGAACAGCAGACCTCCTAGCTGCAGCCGCAAGTGTGACTGCTACTGGCCCGGCATGGGCAGCCGCAGAGGTGACTTAAAGAAGCAGACGCATCGGCAACATGGAACTCTCTACATGCGCCTCTAAATGCGGCCGTGAATCTCTACCAAAAGTGGGCTTCTGTTGCAGCCGTAATCGAATAAGTCCCAGCAGTCTCACCGGCCACCCGGCTAAGGTTGGCCCATCAGCCGCCTAGCTCTTTGTCTGGACTAGACTATCGCCACTCAGCCACGGCGCGTTCTCCGAATACGTGCTAATAGCCGAGATCAGATAAAGCCAGCGAGACAGCCCACAGCCCACCATGCCTCTCAAGAGATAAGTGCTCCTAGAGAAAAAGAGAGATGGAAAAACACAAACAAAAGACCACAGAACACAATAGGCAACCCCCCCCCCGCCCCCCCCCTCTCCCGCCGCTCCCTTTTGAAGTGATGAAAAATGGTGAGGGTGATAAAAAGAGGAGTAGAGAAAAAAAGGAGTGCAGATAAATAATGGAGGTGGAGAAGGAGTATTTATCGTCTGCATGTGTTTGTGTTGTTGTGTGTACTGTGGGTGTACTGTTTGTGACTGTGTTTGTGTTTGTGTGTGTGTGTGTGTGTGTGTGTGTGTGTGTGTGTGTGTTGTGTATGCCCCGGTGCAGTTATCTTCCGGCAAACTGTGATCTTAATCTGTACTGAGTTGAGGTGGTGGGGTTACTGTTCTGTGTGTGTGTGTTTCCGGTTGTGTGTGTGTGTGTTCAGGGTGTGTGTGTGTGTGTAGGGGATTCTCCCTGCCTTTGCCTCCAGAGAGGTGTGTAGGGTGGGAGTTAGGGAGATGGGTGAAGTCATCAATAATAAGCCAGGTAAGAAGGGACTCAGGCAAGGTCAGGACAAGATGACGTTATCAGTGAGTGTGCTAAAAACAACCAGCCTCTCAGGACCTCCCTCCCTCTCCCTCTCTCTCTTCCCCCTCTCTCTCTTTCTCTTTCCCCCTCTCTCTCTTTCTCTTTCCCCTCTCTCTCTTTCTCTTCACCCTCTCTCTCTTTCTCTTTCCCCCTCTCTCTCTTTCTCTTCCCCCTCTCTCTCTTTCTCTTCCCCCTCTCTCTCTTTCTCTTCCCCCTCTCTATCTCTCTCTCTCTTTCTCTTCCCCCTCTCTCTCTCCCTCTCTCTCTCTCTCTGTCTCTCCCCCCTGCTCAGCTCTGCTCAGTGCAGTGGAACGTTGGCATTTAAATAGAGATGATGGAGAAGGAGGGAGGTACCCTGGGCATCTGGAAAAGGTGTGTGTGTCTCTGTCTCTGTCTCTGTCTGTGTCTGTGTGTGAGTGTGTCTGTCTGAGATTGTGTGTGCGTGTTTGCCCATGGATTGTGTGTGTGTGTGTGTGTGTGTGTGTGTGTGTCTGTATGAGTGCTTGTGTGCCCAAGTGAGTGTGCGTGTGTATGTGTGTGTGTGTGTGTGTGTGTGTGTGTGTGTGTGTGTGTGTCAGCGTCTGCCACGGAGAGAGTGTGCGTGGCTGGCAGAACTTCCCAGCGGAGGCGTCACGCGGCCATTAACCTGTCAGCGGACGTCACACCCCTCCGGCCCTCTCCGTCTCACCACGCGCCCCTGGATGACAGGCGGCCCGGGGAGAGGCAGAAGGTTCTGCTGCTGGGGGTGGGAGTGCTGGGGCATAGGGGCTGGGTAGGGCAGGGTGGAGAGAAGAGAAGAGCAGGGCAGGGCAGGGGAGGGGAGCACCATGTATAGAACTGCTTAGAACTGCCCCACACCCCACCCCTTCCCACTGAGGGGGTGAAGACCTCGGGCTCAGTTCAACAATGCCAGTGGTGCAGTTGTCCTTTGCTGGTCCCTCTATCTGGCTCTCACTCATGTTGTCCTCTGCTGGTCGCTCTCTGACTCTCGCTCATGTTGCGTTGCGTTGCGTTGATTCTCTTTTTTTCTCTTCATGATGATGATGACTCTCCTCACTCCTCTCCCTCCTCCACGTAGGTCGAGGGGAACCAACCCACCTGTGATGGAAAACAGGGGACACAGCAGAGGACAGGGAGGTCAGACAGGTTGTGTGTGTGTCAGTGTGTGTGTGTGTGTGTGTGTGTGTCTGAAGAGAGGCGATAAAAACCACCACTGAACTATCTCTCTTTTTCTTTCTCTCTCATTCTCTCTCTCTTAGTCTCCCTCTCTCCCTCTCTCTCCTTCTCTCTCTCTCTCTCTCTCTCGCTCTGCCTCTCTCTGCCTCTCTCTTCCTCTCTCTTCCTCTCTCTCTCTCTCTCTTTCTCTTCCTCTCTCTCTCGCTCTCTCTCCCTCTCTCTCTCCCTTTGACGGTCCGTTTGTTGGCAGACGTGGTGGCACTCGTCACAGTCCATTGCTCCTGGTCCTGGGTGTCATGGGTTACTGGCTCCAGCCACACTGCTGTGATCAGGCTGAGCAGAGCTGGAGCATCAGAGCGATTGGGACGTGTTGAGCCCAACCATCATACACACACACACACACACACACACACACTCACACACAAACACACTCACAAAACAGAAATGCACATGTACACACACATGCACACCCAACGTCTGATTTCAAGATAGGTTGCAGGTCTCTGCCCAGATAAACAGACGGTAATGGCCAGCCACTGTGGCTGATAAAGCCTTGACTAATGGTCACAAGGGCACTCAGACACACTTAGACAAGCCAAGAAGTCACCATTATCTTAAGCGAGTAATGCTTAACAATCGTAAGCATTTTCGTCACACACACACACACACACACACACACACAGAGACACATGCAATGTTTCATTCTGCAAAGCCAAGCGGCATGGCCGCCCTGAAATGAATCCATTTAATGGCAGGATCGTGAGCAGGGTGAACACATTTGACAGACCAGTGAATTTTAAGCACAAATAAGCCCTGTTGGGCTTAGTGTAAATTCCTGTCATATCTGCCAGTGAATTGGACGCCGCCACCGCCTACGCTTTCAGCCACTTCAGAGAGTGCCTTTTTTCTCCCTCCTCCTCTCCATCCCTGGCAGCACTTTATTTCCATGTCTCAAATGTTCCCTTTTGTCGAATATAGGCAGTGTGTGAAATGAGGAGCCTTGCATAAAGAGACCAAACATTGGCCACAGTAATTGTGTTGTGTGTGTGTGTGTGGCTGTGTGTGTGTGTGTGTGTGTGTGTGTGTGTGTGTGTGTGAGAGAGAGTAAGTGCACGCTCGTTACCTCAGCTTATCCACTTCCTTCATTTCTCTCGCTCCCTCTCCATCTCGCTCTATCACTCTCTGTTTTCCTCTCTATCCTTCTCTCTCACCATCTTATATGAACACACACTCATACATAGAGATGCACTTTGCACCACATATGTATCACATATCTTACACACACACACACACACACACACACACACACACACACACACACACAAGCGCTCACACACACACACACAGATGTACTTTCAAGCAAACACACAGACACGAAAGCATGCATGCACGCCCACATACACTCACACATTTACACACACACACATACGCAAGGATGCACACACACACACACACACACACACACACACAGATGCACATACTCACCCTGCCATTGACCTCTCCCCTCCACCAGCCATTGGCCCCAGACTTGGTGTAGATCTTCACCACGTCTCCCTCCTGCAGCGAGAGCTCCCGTGTGTCTCGAGAGCTGAAGTCGTAGCGTGCGATCGCCACGCCGATCACTTTAGGGGTGAACACTGCACGGACAGACACACAGAGATGAGAGAGTGAGTGAGTGAGTGAGTGGATGAGAGCATGCAGGAAAACAGAGGGCAGAAAGAGAAAGGAGGGAGAGGAGGAGGGGAGGGGAATAAACACACGGAGGGACAGAAGACAAGACGGACACCTTCACTCCCCACACAAGATGGACCCTCTCCACACACGAATCTAACAATCTACCCAACTCTTCAGAGAGCACCTCCCTTCCTAACTGGCACCTTGGCTTAACTTGCACTTAAGCAGTGACAGTCCCGGACTTCTTTTTTTTTTCTATGTCGTTTTCTATTTCTTGAAAAACAAACAAAAAAAAAGCAGTAATTATTGTTAAACCAGGTTTTATTGCTCTTAGCTTGACTGTTCTTTCCCTTGTATATCGCTTTGGACAAAAGCGTCTGCTAAATGACTAAATTTAAATGTAAATGTAACAAGATAACATATTGGAGCATTCATCTCCTTTTTCTTTGCTGTGCTATGAGAACCTGCTATGCTAATGTACAAGACAGTCTGAAAGGCTTTTGTTTTCTTTTAAGAAGTCTACGTGTGAGAGAGCTTTGAAAACTTCTATCATAAATTCTTCCAGGCCTTATTTTGTCCCATGATGAATGCCGAGTGTGACATCAGATACCACATCAACTGGTGTTTTACAAGTGCTTATGCTGTATGCCCCGTGCCACTTGTTTTATAAGGGTTTTAAGTGGCCTCGAGCACGGGGCCTCTCCAGAACAAATGATTAAGTAGTGCCGAACTGGAGCGGCTCCAATCAGGCTGGAGTGCCTTCTGTGATTGAGGTGCAGCATGTGTCAGCTCAGCAGCTTCATTCACACTCATTTAGCTCAGCAAAAAACTTGTAACGACAGATCAGGCCCTAATTTGGGGGGGGCGGATATATTTAGTCCCCCTTTCTGTCTGCTCTGGTATCCATAGCCACACATCATGTCTTCAAAATCACGTCGTTGTTGGTTGGCTTTTCTTTGTTCTTTTTCTGCTAGGCCGTTTCATGATAAGTACAGCTCTCACAACAAACACATCAACACACACACACATATATGCACACAAAGACACATACAACAAACACACCCACACACACACACACACACACATTGACACACAAACATAAAGGGAGAGGAGATGGCAGGTTCATAGTACTGAGCAGTGAATGAGCAGGGCAGGGTTAAGCGGGTGACCTATGTGAGGCAGTGGCGGTCCGTGCATTTCACGACTAGGCCTTCAGCGATGTCCTACACGATGTTAAACTGAGTGAATCCACCTCCTAATACCATCATTATGACGCCATGGCTATCGAACCATTATATTTATACAGAAAGGCAGTAGCCTATAAGTGAGCATTGCATCACCTTAACATAGTCGCGTACAACAGACTTTATTCATATTTCCGGAGCATTTAAAATCAATACACCCGTATTAACAATACATTAATAGTAGTAAACTCTCAGTTATATGATCGCTTGGATATTACTGTCACAACTTAAAAATAAAAGGCGATTTTCAGGGATTAGTTTTAAGTCCACCGAAAGTAGCCTATGTGAGCTTTAACAAGTTTGTCCCACCTGCAAAGCAGTTTCATTAAACTTCCCATCCTCACGATATCCAGTTTTTCTTGAAAGTTCCGTCTTGAAAATGGCGTTGTAATTGTATCAAAAACTGGAATTATCAAGTTGGTGTAAACTAGTTTATTTGAGTTGGTTAATGTAATTATATTTAGTCTTACCAATTGAAACAACTAGCATAATAAGCATTGAAACGATGTACGTCGTTTTCGCATTAGCCAGCTAAACTGAGCACTGAAGCACTGCACCGGTCTGCCTCAGTATCCAATCAAAGGACGTTTACGTGTCACGTTCACCGCGAGGAGAGAAATCTTCCGGGCCTTCTAGAAGGCCCAGTATCGCCAACTCGAAATCTGATTGGTTGTCACAACTGTCTGTTTCAGTTCATTCAACTTAAATGAACTGAAACAGCCAGTTGTGATAACCAATCAGATTTACACGGGCCTTCAATGTGAATTCTGAAGGCCTCAGGGAAGATTTCTGTTCTCGGGGAAGATTTCTTTGAGCGTAGCAACACATGATAGCTGAAATATGATTGGATGAAAGCTCTAACATAAATAAACAACGCTGGAAGCTATACAATGAAGATAATGGACTATGGGGAATAATTAAATACATATTTATGAAAAGAAAATATTGAAATTAAATTTATTTTATTACATTTACTTTCTGATTATGTTTAGGCCAGCAGAGAAGGCCTTGAAGGCCCTGACGGACCACCACTGATGTGAGGGTAGGGAGGTGCAGATTGCGCAGGCTGCAGAGGAGCCTGGCATGACAGGGAGAGTAAAAGCAGTACCTGTACCTGACCAGAAGGGGGCGGTGGAGGGAGGGACAAAGCTGTAGCCGGCCGGACTCACAAAAGAGAGTCCGCAGAGGAGAGAGGCTGCAGCCAGGAGAGCAGAGCAGAGCAGAGCAGAGCAGAGCAAGGTTGGCAGAGAGAAGGAGGAGAGTGAGAGACAGAGAGAAAGACAGAGAGAGAGAGAGAGAGAGAGGGGGCATAGATAGAGAGTAAGCAAGAGAGAGAGAAGAGGCGAGAAGCAAAAAGAAAAAAAGAGGCATTTGTAATCGAAACTCAAAGTTAGAAAGCTGGTTAAATCATGAGCTTGCTGACAAGGACAATAGCAGGAAAAAGCAGCCAAAAATCTGAGCCAATCAGCATTCCGCATGCCCCTCACACATTCAGCTGTGGCTGGAGCAATGATTCCTTTCAGACGCTATAGAGGGAGAGGGATATTATGGGATTTCGGTTGGTGTTGCCATTTGAATTTAAACACACAGTTCGTTCTTCTGTTAATACCCCCCAAAAGAAAGACAGGACAGAGAGGAGAAAACAAACAGAATGTGTATGACTTTGGTTTAAGTGGACAACATAGAGAAAAAGAAGAAAGAAAGAAAAGATGGAGAGGGTTGTTTCTTCCTCAAAACAAAGTCCCGGCATGTGTGCACCTGCTAGCAGTACCAGCAGTGAAGCACGATCCCTCACACCATCTGACTTCCCATCTGACTGCTAACCCTCCCCACGCTACTAATCCAACCGTGTGTCAACAAACACACAATATATTTGCCCCCAGTCCACCCCCCCCCACCCCCCAACCCGGCCACCCCAGCCAATGCAGTATTCAAAGTCTCTGGCAAATATCCGTGCGAGGCAAGCCAGTGCTGAAGCCAACAGCAAACACCTTCCAGCTGGTGGTCATGTGTTTCTTTTGTTTTTTTCTCTCCTGTGTTCCAGCTCTCATACAAAAACAACACAGAGGCTATCTGGCTATCAGATAAGATATCTTTCATTGCCGTTTTTCCAGTGCAAAGATTGTTTTATTGTCAACCGTATATATCTGATAAGACTTTGAATTGTATTTAGAATTCGGAGGGGGAAAAAAAAGAGATAAGAGTACAGATGGTGAGGAAGAGAGCGATTTAGATGACATCATCAGGATAGAACTGTATGAAACAACAATAAAGATAAAAGGGATCGGCCCCCAGGCCAAACTAAACACACCAGAGCACCAAAGGAATCTCCTGATCGTCAGTTTTGCCTGGTCTATAACCCATATGCCGTTCCCAAAGCAAAACCAATAAGGTGCACAGTTAATATAACACTGCCTGACAACAGACTTTTTCATCTGAGAAGGTTTATGTGTCTTTTATTTCTCTATTCCACATGGGAAAGTTCTAGAAAACGTTCTTTCCTTTAGATCCAAAACAGTATTATTGTAGATGCATATTTAATGTTACGTTGTATTAGGCACATTCACCATTCTATGATTCAGACAGGGATTCCTTTTAAGAAGATACAACGCACGGCACACAGCATCTCTCATTCCACCCACACCTGGAGCTGTCTTTTCCCTCTCCGTCTCCCTCTCTCTCTCTCTCACATACACGCTTTCATCCTCTCTCGCTCACTTCATACTGATACTGAGGTCAAACTCTGTCCTCTGCAGAGACGTCCGCGGGCATTTCTCTCTAACTCTAATCCCCTGCCTAACTTCCATTCTCTCTCCCTCTCTCTGTCTCTCTCTTTCTCTTTCTCTCTCTCTCTCGCTCGCTCTCTCTCTCTCTCCATCCCTCTCTCTCGCTCTCCCTCTCTCTGCCTCTCTTTCTCTCCCTCCATCTCTCTCGCTCTCTCTCTCTCTTTCTCCATCTCTCTCTCCAGCCCTCCATCCCTCTCTCTCGCTCTCCCTCTCTCTGCCTCCCTCCATCTCTCTCTCTCTTTTTCTCTCTCTCTTTCTCTCTCTCTCTCTCACTCTCTCTCTCCTGGTGAGCAGGAGTCTGTATGCATGTATTCATGAGCTCACTGCCATATTTCCCCCAGAAGCCCCCTTTCCTGGCAGCCGCACACCCCTGTGATGTCAGTGCCCTCACACATGGAGGCATTGCATCCATTGGTTGTCCACTCTCTGCGAAAGGTGATGTGTGTTTGTGTGTGTGTGTGTGTGTGTGTGTGTGTGTGTGTGTGTGTGTGTGTGTGTGTGTGTGTGTGTGTGTGTGTGTGTGTGTGTGTGTGTGTGTGTGTGTGTGTCTGTGTGTGTGTGTGTGTAATGCATATGAAACGTGTTTCAGGGGACTTCAGAACCTTTCTGTTACCACCCTAACCACCCACACCAAGCACATGCAAACACTCTGACACCGTAAAGCATTCCACCATAGTCTCCAGGGTTTTGTCTGTTGTGTGTGTGTGTCTGTGTGTGTCTGTGTGTGTCTGTGTGTGTCTGTGTGTGTCTGTGTGTCTGTGTGTCTGTGTGTCTGTGTGTGTGTGTGTGTGTGTGTGTGTGTGTGTGTGTGTGTGTGTGTGTGTGTGTGTGTTTGTAAGTGTGTATGTGTACATGTGTTGCTGACTCTTATTCATAATGCAGAATATTCCAGAATTAAGAATCTGACACCCCAGCAGCTGCCTCCCTCCTCCCTCAGTGTATTACCAATAGGAGCCTCAAGACAGGCAGACCCCTGCTGGCTGCTGAGATTATTATTATATAGAAGAGAAAGAGGTGGAGGAGGCCCCCACCACCACCAGCATAAACCATCAGCCCTTCCACCTCCCTCTCCACCTCCCTCTCCACCTCCATCTCCACCTCCATCTCCACCTCCACCTCCATCCCTTTCTCATGCTTCCTCCTTATTATAGAGAAAACTAATTTGCAGACACGGAGCCCATGTGTGTGCCATGGCCTTAATGAGAGGGAGCACAAACACTGACCACCACCCCAGTCGGAGGGTGTGGGTGGTGGTGCTGGTGATGGGGGTGAGGGTGGGGTGGCGGAGGAGGAGGAGGAGGAGGAGGAACGGATCCCCAGCTGCATTTTAACTACCTGTACATCATATTAGCTCCTCTCCTCTCCTCCAGTAGCGCCAGAGCTATGGCTTAACCAGGCGCTCGACTGTTATTATTATACAGAGACAATCTGCCTTTAATAAGCTGGATATTAAAATGGTGGAGAGGGAAGCCCACCTGGCGACGTGCCCGATCAAACCGGGTTATTCTGATTCGGGTGCTAGACGTCTCCAGGTGTTCGTGCAGAACGAACGCACTCGCAAAAAAAAAAAATGCTATTAGCATTCATGAGTAAACGTCAACCATAGATGCCAGGGGAAGCGACGGGAGAGAGGATGGGAAAAAAACATACATGCGTTGCATTGTTTCATGACAGAGGACCTTGGGAGCGTGGGAGAGAGAAAAAAGATAGCACAGAGAGAGAGACTGAGAAAGAAAGAAAAAGAAAGAGAGGCTAATAGAAAGGCAAAAAAATCTAAAGAGAGAGACAGAAAGACATCCCACAATGCCAGCTGCCACTGGCAACCTGATTTGGGGCTGGCACACTCTCATTCCCATCCACCTTCTTTTTGTTTTGCTTTTGTTTGTCTAAATAAATGAACATTTTTGAATGACAAGCGCCTTCTAAATGAGCATGGCGTTGCTGCGCGGTGGCTACATTCTCCCCCTTGCTTAGCAATGCGACCCCCAGGAATTCGGCGTGCGTATTCTCTCTCCCAGCCGGCACACAGTGACATATGGCACCACAATGAGATCTCATCTAAGCACTCATTGTCATGCGTCACAAACTCTCAGTCAAAACCCGTGGCTACAACGAACGCTAACGGCACCCCGCCAACACGTTTAAGCATTTCATCGTCGAGAGACACTACTACTGAATAAATACTGAATACTGAATACAAATGATCCACTAAATCGAAATAGGGCTTATCAACAGCAGTGGATTCCTGTTCTTTCCTATGTTTTTATGTGAATGTGATAGATGGAGCCCCAAATCCCATAACATTTACAGCTACTGTACCTGCAATTGCCCGACAGGCTCGACTGTGACTGTTTTGTAAATCTCTACTTTACCCAAGCCTCCATATTTCTTCTTCAGAATGTCCTTGTGTGTTTTCTAAAACAGAGTGCCTCTTGAGCATGGGACTGGACAATGAGATGTGCTGACCGCTGATGGCATCCCTGCTGTGCGATCACCTGCATGGTGGCCTGGCTTTCATTGGCTTTGTTTGTTTTTCCTGTTTATTGCTGCTGGTCAGATGGGTAAACCAGGACAGGGCTGTCCATTTGTGCCGTGCTCACAGGAGGATTCGGAGAGCTCCAACTATTTAATGACAAAACTTTCCAGCTTGCGCTTCCATAGCAACGGACCTCGCAACCCCTACAAAACAGCATGACTAAAAAGAAAAGACTACGATTTTTTTCTTTTTCACATCAACCTGACCCTGATGTGCCAGAAAGACCTATACTAAGAAGCACCTTTAAAAACCTCCTCAATTCTGCAAGTCATCACAAAGGTACATCACTACCATCAGGGCAGGGCAGAAGTGACACAGGCTATAAACACCTCATTGAGTACCACATCACACCAGACGAAGGTTGTAGTGAGTGATAACGAAATACAGGTTAAGCCCGTAAGGGGCTCAACACTGGCATATAAAAGTCACCTATTTACCTCTTTAAATCTGCCAGAGTGTATGCCTTCAGTTATTTCAGACAGACACAGGCTGAATGTGTTTCTGTAATGTAAATGCATAGCTTTCATTGCCCTCCATGACACCTGCAGCATTACAAATGCAAAGTCTAACGTTCTATATATTCCGTTCCACTTAACATGCATGACGCAGGTCACGCCTCAGTGCGGTAAATGCTTGAATCACTTGTGATAGCTCTGTTACGTCAATGTTAAGAGAAAACCTTTAGTATGCACTGAGCAAAAGCCAGTGGACACAGAGCCAGAGAGAGATAAATTGTGTGTGTGTGTGTGTGTGTGTGTGCGCGCTAAGGGGAGGGGTGGTCACTCACTGTTGCTTCCAGGGCGGTTGCCACGGAGCATGACTGCATTTTCGGGCTCTTTGTACGGGAACTGCAGTGTGGTGTCCAGACTTTTGAAGCCTTCCCGTAGGGAGTGGTGTTTGTAGTATTCTATCAGCTCCTGCAGCACGTGCAAAACACAAGACAGAACTCAGTTACAAGCAACACACACACACACACACACACACACGGACACGCACACGCAAACACACACGCACACGCACACGCACACGCACACGCACACGCAAACGCAAACACACACGCAAACACACGCACACGCACATGCAAACACACGCACACGCAAACACACACACACACACTCACACACACACACACACACACATGTGCGCATGCACACACAGGCTGTTGGACACACCACAAAGCCAAATGTATGTACACACACACACACACACAATCCCATAGACTTACACATGTACATATACAAACAATGCCACAGTGACAAACTTGGCTGTCATGTCCCTGCTAGCATGCCAGGCTAAATACTTATTGACTGCATTAAAACGTCAAAGCCCTGGAACAAGGGCCCAAAGAAAATACCTGAAAAGATTTGATAAGACAGCCATATGCACAATCCAATAATGTGCCTTTAAGTGGCATTTGCTAAATTGAATCTAAAGCTGCTTTCCAGAGTAAATGACAGGAGGCACTCGGCTCCCGTATAAAGTATCAGCTTTACTGGGCACTTTTATGAGGCTCCACTAAATGTAAAATGGATGGGGCAATAACTGGCAACTCATAAGCATGTTACAAGAACAAACTGCATGCGAGAGAGAACGAGAGACAGATAGAGAGAGCGAGAGACAGAGAGAGAGAGAGAAAGAGAGAGAAAGGGAGAGGGATAAAGAGAGAGGAGGGGGGATGACAGATAGTATAGTTTAGGAGAGAGAATATAGAAACTAATATCCATGTCTTGGGCCATCTTCATAAGCCGTGTCCAAACGTAGTATCAGTAAATACTGGATCAGTCCATGCCTTTGTACCTTTCCAAACCTCATCATCATCAACGACCAGTAAATTAGTGGTGTAAGACCTTTAATAAGTGCAAGGCCTGGGACTAACACTGGCTATGTGGAGAAGCACTAATTTTCCTTTCCTAACAAGTTCAGGAAATGACCTTGATGGTCGGAGGCTCGTGGAGAGAGGCAGGGAAATAAAAACCACCACACTCACTAATATACTCCTGAACTTCTTATTCTCTGCGATGTGGAAGCCGCCATCCTTGGCCAGGATCTTGATGTGCTTCACGTCGTTGTTGTACCTGAGGACGATAAATAATATATGAGTGTAATTTTCTGGCGATCATTGCGATCGATACGGCCCTTTCCCCCCCTGGGAGAGAGCTGCCTCCTTAATGCATGGGCTGAAAAGCCTCTGACAGGGAGCGAACGAGGGAGGGAGGGAGGGAGGGCTGGGAGGTCGATAAGGGGGGTGAGATGCTGTGGTGCTGTATTTACCATAGCGGAGGTGGCCTGGCCCAACCAGTGTGGACAGAAGGAGAGAGACAGCCGAAGGAAAAAAGGAGGCCGAAGGGAGAAGGAAGGAAGGAAAGAAAGAAAGAAAGAAAGAAAGAAAGAAAGAATGAAAAAAAAGAAAGAAAAAAGGAAAGAAAGAAGAACAGAGAGCACACCAACATATGGGCTATAGCACACCACCAACTGGGCATTAAGAAATGAAGTCGGCCATTTTGCGGTGCAGGCACAGATCTTTGTCCTCCCCCACACAACCCCCCCCCCCCCCCCCCCCACCCCATCTTCATTACTGTCGGTAATGAGACTCTTATTGGCCTGACTGTAGAATAAGCCCTCTGATCACAGCCCTAATCCATATTGTGTGGAAAAGGCTGGAAAGAAAATATCCAAAGGGGTGCCCGTTGTTAATTTGAAATGCCAAAGTTTAATTTAGAGCAGCAAGTTTACTCTATACCCTTTTCACTTGCAGTGTTTGTGTGTGTGTGTGTGTGTGTGTGTGTGTGTGTGTGCATGTGTATGTGTGTGTGTGTGTGTGTGTGTGTGTGTGTGTGTGTGTGTGTGTGTTTCAACAATAACTGAATAGTGAATATATGCATATGCTTTCAGTCATTCTTGAGACATGACAAAAATAAGATGCAAAATTGGAAAAAATACATGATAAATTACACTGCACGTACTGTATGTCTTACTGATCTACAGAGATATGTTTTGGAAAAACCTCCCAACTTCTCTATCAGAATGTCCCTTCGAGTTTTTTTGTCAGCATCATCAGACACCAGTAACACAAGTTAATTTTCATCTTCATGTAATAAAGTTATCAAAAATGTTCAAACTATTTCCTTAGAAATCTAAAGACGGCATTGACAAAACTATAAAACGTATCAGAGCCTGACTGACACTGATGTGTTCTGCAGAGGTGAAATGTGGCCAGGGGTCCTTCAGAGTGACAGCTACCCTTGATATTGCCTTATTGTGTTACATTTTAATGAATGTCAGTGTTGATAAAAATGGTGACACAACTGTAACCTAAAAAAAACGTATGTAATTTGTGTCATTTCAAAAACAAACTTGCTCATACAAGAAATGTTTAAATGTTGCATTTGATGAAAAAGTCTCTTTTTAATCATTTTTAAAAACACTTTTTAGTTGTAGCAAGAGAAGTAGTAGTTTAGTTGAAGTGAGAAGTCATTAGATGTTAACCATTTGATATAATGTGACTTAATAAAACTGAGGATAATGGTGTTACATCCATTCTATAATGAATCCTTCATAGCATTTATTAAACCTGAAGACAGTTACGATTGCTGGACGTGTTTTGTCCCATGTCTCAAGAACGGCTGCTTTACCCTGAGCCAGTGGTGTAGTAGTCCCTGGAGAAGTGGGTATACTCTTAATTTCTTTAAGCAGCCCATACAGCACAGGATAAACGCCCTGTTTTGAGAAGTGGGTATACGCAATGCTGTCTGATAAATAAGTGGGTATACTCCGTATACCTGCGTATACCCTGGACTACACTACTGCCCTGAGCCTCGTTTCCCGATAACGACGTATCTTAACGGCCTATGTGGATTTTGGCGACATCGTAGACTCATCATAGCCGTAAGTGCGGCGTCGGGAAACCGCTCTGCAAGGATCCCTCTTACGACCGATTTCAAGTCCTTTTTAGCGTTCGGGAAACTACTGCCCTGAGCCCTATCTTTTGATGAGTGCAGCCATGAGCTGTTCCATTCAGGTTCATCTCAGCGGCCCTTCGAACACTTGACTCCACCAACCCAGCAGAACCAGTTACTGTCTACATCAATGCACCCTCATTTGTGTCTAATGGAGTTCCAATAAATATGTTGAATCGTCATATATTTTCCTCTCTGTCTTTGTGAGGTTTAATAGCCTTGAGTCATCATCATCGGTAGACTCTCTGGCTCTATTCAGAGCAGCACCGTGGCGAACCCAGAGGCAATTAAGACCTCGTCTCTGCTGCAAAGGGGTCCACTGAAACTCATCTGTCGAGAGAAAGGAAGCTAAATGTGCGCGACTCCTGGAGGAACTTTGTGAGAAGGTTCTCTGCTCTCCAGCGGCACATTGATTGCTGAATTCACCCTCAATCCTTTCAGAGAGAAAAAAAACTAGCTGGAGTGTTCACACAGTCACCGTAAACATTGTTACAGGACTCGGTTGAGTTAATGATTTACCCCTAAGACCTGGGATGTCGCAACGACCTGGCAATTTATCTGACCAGACGTGGTCGTTACTATTTACAAGCGTACAGTCCAAGATAAGATACTGGAGATCTGCCCCTGATTTAGTCATGACCCAAATCTAAGACACCTGGCGTCAATATTCAAAATGTTCCTCAAGGGCTCAATCAGCTGAAGGGTGTTCTGAACCAAATTGTAGAAAAGGTTCCCCCGCAGGAACCCAAGGGGGTCACCCACCCCTATGCTGTAGGGAAGGGTGGATCTCCCAGAGATGGGATATAGGTTTAGTCAATTTTTCAAGGCCTAAGTACGTACACGGCGTGTGTTAGACCGCAGACTCACCTGATGCTGATGGCGTACTCGGTGCACTCGCGACTCCTGTGCCGCACCAGGTAGGTGCTGTTGACGCGGTTCTTGAGCTCCGCCTCCGCCTGCAGCCGCTCCATCAGCCCAGCGAACCTGCAAAGGTCAAGGGTCCAGGGTCAAGGGCCAGACAGCGTCTATGGTTAAAACCAGAGACTATATAGTTGCTCTGTATTTGTCTGGCTTTGTAAGCCTGTAGACTTTAAGATTATTTAATGTCTGATTAAAACAAGTAGTCGTTTTACACATAAGAGAGTAAATGCAGTGTTCCCATAGACAATCATGGAAATCCTGGATAAGTCATGGAATTTTAAAATCCTATTTCCCAGGCCTTGAAAGTCTTTGGTAAAGTCTTGAAAATTGACATAGCCTAACTAGCCTATTAGAAAAGAAATAGAAAGGGTCAATGTTTATATGTCTATGATTAAAACCAAGGCCGTTCTGACTGGGGAGGCCACTTAGAGTACCAAAAGGGGGGGGGGGGGGGGGGGGAAGCCTGCTTGGCCCAAGTAAGGAGGGCCGTGGCGGATTTCTTTAAAAATTCCACTCTAAATGGCTACTTTCCGATTGCTTTCAAAAGTGTGAGTCAAAAGAACTGAAACAACACTGCGGCTCTCTGCAGTACCCACAAACTCTGTAATGCATGCACTCTGGGTCCATTCAACAGTGACAGCCTAATGCCATCCGTCGCAAAAAAAAGAGCTGTCAGGACATCATCAGCGCTTCAGACTCCTTTTGAAACCGTGTCATGTTTTTGTTGAATGGGAGAAAAGGGATTGGATGGGGATCAACAACAAAGACAACTTACCATGGCTGGCTCGAGTAATCAACAGGTTTGGGTACCTGAGCAGAGAGAGAGAGAGAGAGAGAGAGAGAGAGAGAGAGAGAGATTTCTAATCAAACTGCTTCCCTCCTGATTTCCCTCCTACTCTCCCTGTAGCCCTCTCTGTGGCTCAGAGCTCTGTGCCTGTAGCCCAGTTTCAAATCTCTAACAAGAAGCGTTTTTTCCAATTAACCCCATAAAGGCCATAAATGTCTTTCTTATCACAGTTGCAATGTGTGCACAGTGATAATAGATTTTCACAGCCATACACCCTGTGATTGTACACCTCGTGCCATGGACTGCCTGTGCAGCAGAAAACAGCAACAAAAAACACTAATCACTCCATAACCACCGAGACTGTGCACTAATGTAGAACAACCAAATAACTTCATTTGAACTCTATTTAGCATTCCACTCTGGATTCTTTTTTTTCTGTATATTTCAATGTATATTTGCAAGAAATGACAGACCCTGAGGTCAAATTTATGTGTTAAGGCTCAGAGCACATGCCTTTCTTCTTGCCTCAGGCCAATTTTAGTTTAGAATTTTTGAATGATAGATGTGTTGCCTACAGTATCGTTTAAAAAAAATAAAAACACATTCACACCATGTAACGAGAACGGCAAAATATCATTCCTCTTTATATTAACAGATATTTAATTTTAACAGATAATTCTCTTCCTTGTAAGGAGCTCAATATTTTTGAATGATAGATGTGTTGCCTACGGTATCGTGTTTTAAAAAAACAATACATTCACACCAATATGCAGCATAACGTATAAAGGGTATTTATTTGTAGGCCGCAGTCTAAACAATTATTATAATATGCACCAAACAATGAAGAATTTATGCTTACACATGGACAAGGCTTCACTGCATCACTTGGAAAGAAGCCAACTTCTCGGGTCGTCAGGATTCTGCCCTGGAACCATGACAGATAATTGCATTACATTTGGCTGGTCGACTCCCTCTCAATAATTCAGCAACAATTAGCTTGCAACACGCAGCCGTACAAATTTACAGCCAGAGTTAATTATTGTCGAAATGGCATTTCGCAGAGAGTGAGTGTCGAGGAGAATCAAAAATAAAGTGACGTCTCTCCATGGTAATGAAGCCTCCATGTCATCTGCTGGAGAGGCGGGTTAAAAAAAGATACAGTGAAAAATAGACAGAGCGAGAGACAGAGATAGACAAGAGGATAGGAAGGCGAAGTTGAGATCAGTAGAGAAATGGAAGACCTGCAAAAAAAACCTCTAATTAATACAGCTGCCTGGGTTTTGTTTTTTAGTTCGGTTAATGCATATGTAATGGTTAAAATATCTGGGGGCGTTTTACATACACCTGACAGCTTAGCTAACAGCACGATAGGCTGCACACCACGTTCTAACTGTGGGCTGTTTTGTGGTGTATCCCAAACATTGTTTACAGGGTTAGATGTGTCCTTCTGGAGGCTATAGGCAAAGATTTTGGAATGGTGAAAATGTGAAAATCCCCCTCCCATTTTTCCTATGCTTTCTTCACATCTGTCAACCTACATGAGAACTTGAATTATGATCAAATAAGACAACTTTAAAGAAACACTGATGACTGTGTTGCCTACAGTATCGTGTTTGAAAACGACAGTACATTCACACCATGTCACGAGAACGGCAAAATATCATTCCTCATTAACAGTTTTTTTTTTTTTTTTTCAGATAATTCTCCACGTTTTAGCAGATTTTTAGAGCTGTGGTATGGTAGGCCTTCTATCTAGGATCAACACTGTCTGCAATTGCCACAGACATTCGACATAAAGAGTTCCTAATTCAATTTAGAATATATTTGAAATAAATAAAGCTTTCCCCTCTTAACATGTTTTTTTTTTTTTTTTTTTTTTAATGTTGGTTTATATGAATATCACTAACTGGTGTGCAATTGCATCTTTCTTTTGCACTACAATAATTCATGTTCTACTGTACTCTATTTAGGTTAGAATTCATGCCATTCACAATTACCCTCATAAATTAGATCATTTTGATGGCTTATTTATCCGAGATCTGAAGTTCACAGGAGAGAATCTGTGTTCAGGGTTGTTCACAGACTATTAAACAATAGTGTTTGAATATAAGCATACTTCCTTTGTGTCGATTCTAGATTAATTCAGTGATTTTACATTTAAATATCCATTATTACAAGCTTCAGTCTTGAGAAGAAAAAAGCAGATTACTCGCCCTTGTAAAACAGAAAGAACAAAAACAGGTATGGTGACAATAGAATAAAGAGACCTGCAGTGTGTTCATGAACAGGACAATGAAGTGCGTAGGCAGTTGGCGTGTGTGACTTGAACGAGTGACTCAACACGTGGCCTTCTGTGTGACAATTTAAGGAGTCCTAGGCTCAATCTCTGAGACGGACCGAATGTTTACACAGATTAGATCATCTGATATGAGTAATGATTTCATTATTCGACGATATCCAACCCAATGAAGTCATAAAGCTGACACAAAGGTCGCTTCTGCTTCGGTAGCTCGGAAAGGTACAAAAGTGTTAAGAGTTAAGTGCTTGGGACAGGCGTCTGTTTAAGGCTATCTCTCCTCCTGTTGCCTCCATATTGTCTTTCAAGATGTGGCCTGCAAAAAGCGCATTTCTCTCTCTCTCTCTCTCTCTCTCTCTCTCTCTCTCTCTCTCACTCTCTCTCTCACTTTCATTCTCTCTCACTTTCATGCTCTCTCTCTCTCTCTCTCCCTTTCCTCATCTGCGCCCCCTTCTTGGGACAAATTTGATTTGTAACCCAATCCTTAAGCAGCCACAATGCATTTAGCGTAATGACATTTTATCAGGACGCGCGGAGGGGCCTCTTCTGTGGGCTGTTTTCCGCAGCATCGCAGGGGCGTGTGATAACGATTAAACTCATAACCTCGCCGGAGTAAACAGATGGCAGGTAAAGGGTGAAATGAAATTACCGTGATTGATTGTATTTGTCTGGCACCCGGCTCTGAAATAATTGTCTACCGTGTTGCCCGGGAGACTAACGTCTCCGTGTGCGCGTCCGTAATTCCGTCACCACCGGGTGTCACCACCGGGGGGGCTATGTAGATTAGGCGGCCTTGAGGGGGGTGAGTGGTTGGTACGGCACGTCATGAGTGCAGTGTTATGGGGAGGAGGGGGGCAATGGCGTGAAATGTCATTTGGCCTTGAGATAAACATCCAATAAATCAATAACTAAAGCCACTATCAACCAGCTGGGTGTCGCCAGCCCAAAGCGCCAGCCACCGCTGCTCCAGGACGGCATTTAATGAAATTAAAAAGCAACACTGGAAGAAAAGAAATAAATGAATGAATAGATGGATAATTGTGAGCCCGGTGGGCTTATTGAGAGGCTGAAATAGAGTGAGCCAGGGCTCTTCTCCTCTCCTGGCACAGACAGTCTGTTGCGTTTTTCTCTGTTGGTGAGCGTAGAGAGCTCGCATGTTACAATCCTCAGGAAATCACACCAAATGCCCCGCTTCCTCCTGGGTTGGCCCAAGAGACGCTGCTTGGACCCAGTAGTGGCAGTGAGTGCCGAGAGGAAGAGGCGAGAGGAGGGGAGTCTGAGAGGCGCTAGATGCCCCCTACA
>NC_137915.1:8366153-8368653 GCF_963457725.1 Sprattus sprattus | reverse complement strand
TGTGCATTGACTGCCTGTACGTGAATGTGTGTTTGTGTGTGTGTGTACGTGTGTGTGTGGTATTTTAGGTATTGTCTGGTTGTTTGTGTGTGTTAGTGTGTGTGTGCGTGTGTCTGTGTGAGTGTGTGTATGTGGTGTCGTAGGTATTGCCCGTTTGTTTGTGTGTGTGTGTGTGTGTGTGTGTGTGTGTGTGTGTGTGTGTTGTGAGATGATGGGGAATTGTGGGGTTGTCTGGGTGACTTCCCGTCTGAGAAGTGATGGGCTTCCGTGAGACGCTGCATGACGCAGAGGCATTTCACACAGAGAACTTTAATGAATCCAACGACCCCAATATTCTCCAGGTGCATCCCAGCCCTCTGCTGCTCTTTCCAGAAAAGGTGTGTGTCTGTGTCTGTGTCTGTGTCTGTGTCTGTGTCTGTGTCTGTGTCTGTGTCTGTGTCTGTGTCTGTGTCTGTGTCTGTGTCTGTGTCTGTGTCTGTGTCTGTGTCTGTGTCTGTGTCTGTGTCTGTGTCTGTAAGTGTTTGTGTGTGTGTGTGTGTGTGTGTGTGTGAGTGTGAGTGTGTGTTTGTGTGTGTGTCGGTGTCTGTGTCTGTGTGTGTGTGTGTGTTGGGGTGGGGAATTAATGGAAGCAAATAGAACAGAATGAATGAGGGGAGAGTGGGGGGCACGGAAAGTTCTAGAAGTTGCATGGAGGTCAGATGTCCCTACGTATCATGCAGGTGTTTTTCCATCCACCCCACTCCAACAACTACCTGATTAACCTCTAAATCCTCCCTTTCACTCTCTACAAACATCGATAATAATATTATTGACATTGAGTGTGTGTGTGTGTGTGTGTGTGTGTGTGTGTGTGCGTGCGTGCGTGTGTGTGTGCGTGTGTGCCAGTCACTTTTTCTGCCTCTTTACCTGCAGCATTTCCTCATCTCAACACAAAAACATGCCAATCAACTAAACTCAGGGACACCACCAAAGCTTTGTAAGCAACCTGTGTGTGTATGTCTGGAGCCCTTGTAAGGATGAGATGGGTGTGTTTGTGTGTGTGTGTGTGTGTGTGTGTGTGTGTGTGTGTGTGTGTGTGTGTGTGTGTGTGTGTGTGTGTGTGTGTCTGCGTGTCTGCGTGTGTGTGTGTGTGTGTGTTTGTGTGCGTGCAATTTTGCGTTTATGCGTTGGTGCATTGGTGCGTGTGTCGGTGCGTGCGTACGTGTGCGTGTGTGCGTGTGTGTGTGTGTGCGTGTGTGTGTGTGTGTGCGTTGTCTCGTCTAGTCCTCTCTCAGGTCCTCATGCCTCAGCCAGCCTCCCTGCATTCCAGGCCCCCCCTGCTCTTTCATTACCTCTGGCAGTAAGCAGCTGCGGCGCTGCCGGAACATTCTGTTCAGACGCCCTCCGGGGCCCAGCCGGAGCCAAGCCAGATGCCGACTCCTAACCAAGGCTGGTCAAGCAGGAGACAGGCATTCACAGGGAATGGTCCCAAGAGCAGCCGCGTCTGGGCCGGCTTTGGCTCAGGTCTGGCATTAATCTCCGCAGTGTTGAGGATTTGTATTATCATGGTGACATAATCATAGTTGGCGTTTCTCCAACAGGAAAGCAATTCATGACTGGTGGCAAAACAGTTGGATCACTGATCTCAAATCAGAGAGATATGTTCGCCAGCGGTTTACTCCAGCTTTAGGCTCAACTGCACTGACTGGAATGTGAACCATACTGACTGCAATCTCTGTCTCTATACAGAGCTCTCAAATCAGATTCAAATCTAGCAGAACAAAACATGGTTACCCAACACCAGATCATTTTCTGCAGCCAGCGATTCGCCTTGCTGTTAGCACTGATGAAGATGACAACACCTTCCGATGCACTCGTTGCTTTCTTAGCCAGTGTGCTCCTAATCTGTGGTATATACAGGCAGTGTGTGCTTAATCTGTGGTATATACAGGCAGTGTGTGCTTAATCTGTGGTATATACAGGCAGTGTGTGCTTAATCTGTGGTATATACAGGCAGTGTGTGCTTAATCTGTGGTATATACAGGCAGTGTGTGCTTAATCTGTGGTATATACAGGCAGTGTGTGCTTAATCTGTGGTATATACAGCCAGTGTGGCTCCTAATCTGTGGTATATACAGGCAGTGTTTGCTTAGCGTTGTTATGGAGACACCAGCTGCTGGCATGACTCGGTGTGTTTGCTTCTAGATAAGACAGACTGATGGAGAGAGAGAGATGGAGGGAAAAAAAGAAGGGAGGATGGGGGGGAGGGGGAGAGGAGAGGAGGGGTGCGATGATGTTACACTGTGTCTGTTGTTTTCGATCAGTATCTCATTTCAGGCATGCCCAGCACAGGTAACATGCAAGAGCTTGCCCTCCCAGGAATGAGACAGACTGTACCGTGGAACGGGGGGGGGGAGGAGGGGGGGGGGTGGGGGTTGCAAGGGGGCTGTAGTTCCCTGGTTACTCAGGTCGTCGGCACGGTTACCAAATCTAAGCCCCAACCCTGCCCCCTTGATCAGAG
>NC_137915.1:8348653-8351153 GCF_963457725.1 Sprattus sprattus | reverse complement strand
ATACACATACACATACACATACACATACACATGCACACGCACAAGCACACACATACACATACACATACACATACACATACACATACACATACACATGCACATGCACATGCACATACACATACACACAGACACACACAAAACCAGTGACATAATCATTCCAATGAATTCTGCAGCTTTCAACACAATATTTACATTCCCACTGAAACACACCTACACACACTGTGGACACGCAAACAGTTCCAGATCACGACCAGTGACTAACAATAAACTTTGCAACTCCCTTATCATATAAACTGCTCTAACACACCCACACACACACACACACACACACACACACACACACACACAAAACAGCTCATTAACTTTGTAGCTTCCAACTTCATGACTGACAGCCCGCCACTCATAACAGCTGCTGGAGATGTTTCTTTCGTTTCGTTTTTATTTCAGCTGAGGGCCCACTTCCCCCTGATTAAGACCTAAAAGAAACCCAGAGAGTCGTCTCGCCAATCTCCCCCCCTCCTCCAAATGCCGACTCGGCACAGAGAGCGAGAGAGAGGAGGAGTGATACTCCAGAGCTCTTGTTCATCACAGAGCACTGGGAGTAATCAAAGCAAAAGTCGCCTGAGCTAGCGTTACTGCAGCGCTAGGCTACGCCGAGAGCCGCCACCGACTCCCCCCTACCCCCACCCCCATCCCCACCCAGCACACGCGCAGAGGGGGAGCAAGCCACTCAAGGAGGTTAAGCGCATTAGCGTTCACACGCCCAATCAATGCTGAGTGGCTAATTTATCCGAATGAAATCATCGAGGGCCCCTTATGCGCATGAACGCGCGCCCATTTGTGCTCTTGTCGTGTCGTGATTCACCTCAATTAGGGTGGAGGGTGGGGGGGGGGGAGTTCTCACCTGCCAAGCTCTATACGACGCCTCCTTGATCATCAAGCTAGTTGAGAAAATGGCTAGTCGAATGTTTTTCTCTTTTTGGCGGTCTTTTTTTTAGCTTTTCGGGCCAACATCAAAACTTGCAAGCGTATCCTTTAATAGATAGCCATTTAGTTTCCTTAAAGCATGTTAGGCATCCTTAAAGGAAACTAAATGCCTATCTATCTCATCAGGCGAACACAGGCCATGCGGCCAGACTCCACTTGAGACTGAGGGAGAGAGTGAGTGATAAGCTCTAATGGAGCCACACAGACAGCAGTAATTGTGAAGAGCTGTGAATGAAACTAGAAAGGGCCCTCAGCTCAAGCCTAACGCTCTGCTCTGATACATTGGCAAACCTCTTGATGATAGCACATTGTCATTGAGGGGAGTGCTAGGATGCTAACTCTTGATGAAAGCGCATTGTCATTGAGGGGAGTACAGGGATGCTTACTCTTGATGAAAGCGCATTGTCATTGAGGGGAGTGCTAGGATGCTAACTCTTGATGATAGCGCATTGTCATTGAGGGGAGTGCTAGGATGCTAACTCTTGATTATAGTGCATTGCCATTGATGGGAGTGCTAAGATGCTAACGGGAACTTAAGCTCATGAAAGGGGTAGGAGGGCTCTGTGGTGCTCATCAAAACGCAGACGGATGAAAGCGCATTGCCTTTGAGGGGAGTGCTAGGATGCTAACTCTTGATTATAGCGCATTGTCATTGAGGGGAGTGCTAGGATGCTAACTCATGATGATAGCGCATTGCCATTGAGGGGAGTCCTAGGATGCTAACTCTTGATGATAGTGCATTGTCATTGAGGGGAGTGCTAGGATGCTAACTCTTAATGATAGCGCATTGTCATTGAGGGGAGTGCTGGGATGCTAACTCTTGATGACAGTGCATTGTCATTGAGGGGAGTGCTAGGATGATTACTCTTGATGATAGCGCATTGTCATTGAGGGGAGTGCTAGGATGCTATCTCTTGATGATGATAGCGCATGTTTGGAGTGCTAAGATGCTAACAGGAACTTAAGCTCATGAAAGGGGTAGGAGGGCTCTGTGCTCAAAACGCAGACGGATGACAAGCATTTTGCTCGGTCCAAACGAACATCTTCGTTTTTCTGACTGCTGACACCTCATGGAGCTGCCTTTCTGAGGCATGGGTCGCTTAGTGGTCTGGGCTATGGCAGGATTTGTCAACTAAATGTAATCAAACTCTCTCACACACAATTTGCCCATCCACTCTCACACACTATATAGTACTTTGTCAATACCCTTTCATTCTGAGAAACTTAAAAGCCTCATCAGGCATTTTCATACTGTGTAACACACACACATACGCATGAACGTACACACACGCACACACACACACACACACACACACACACACACACACACACACACACACACACACACACACGCTTCACACACATGCGCTTCACACATACGCTGAAGACTTGCTGAAAGTCTGCCTCTCATGTCCTGTCATACACAAATTTAAGCAAATGCGAACATGAAAGTCTGAGTGTAGAGCAGTGAATAGAAAATGGCTCTCCAACTAATACGTACCTTCATGGCGTC
>NC_137915.1:8328653-8336153 GCF_963457725.1 Sprattus sprattus | reverse complement strand
TGGGGAAACAGTGACACATTCCCACCTGGCAGAGACGCTCTCTGTAGTATTCTACATATTTACTCATCCCTCAGAGCTTTGGATGGAGACACACAGAAACACACACACAGGCGCACACACTCGCACACGCACACACACACACACACACACACACACACACACACACACACACACACACACACACACACACACACACACACACACACACACACACAACCCTCAGAGCTTTGGACGGCGACACACAGAGACACCCAGAGCTACTGCAGCAGCAGGGGGGTCTCAGCCACAGACATCCTCCCTTATCTCCCCCTGTCACTCGCAACACACTGGGCTTCACCCAGAAAGAATGAACTCACGCTGTGAAGGCAGTCAACCCCCCTCACACACACACACACACACACACACACACGAACACTCAACCACACTCTCTCCCCCCACCCCCCCCCACCCACACTCACACACACACAAAAAAACTCTACTATGCTGCTAACGCTACGAACGACGCCCTGAGGCAAAAAGGAAGTCATCCCAGCATCATTGTGTCTGGTGCTGGCCAATGCCGCCGATCAATGCTAATTTGGCCATAGTGCTGGCCTTGTCTGAGGTCAGCGTGTGTGAGGAAGGGGGCGACACCTAATTACAAAACGCAGACACGGTTTGATCTTTTCTATTGGCAGTACAGTGACTGAATAACCTACATTTGTCATTTGAGGGGAAAAAAACCTCTTTTAGTCTTCAGGGTTGAGGTAGGGGCAATACTTTTCTAGGGGTGAACAATATCACCTAATTACAAAACACAGACACGTTTGATCTTTTCTATTGGCAGTACATTGACTGAATAACCTACATTTGTCATTTGAGGGGGAAAAAACCTCTTTTAGTCTTCAGGGTTGAGGTAGGGGGCAATACTTTTCTAGGGGTGAACAACATCACTTGTCTTTTCTGTGGTTATTTCAGTAATAGTGGTTTGTATCTTGGTATAGTTGTAGTAGTTACAACATCGTACATTTGGTAAATCATTTTTGGTTGTTTCTGTGGTGTGATGTAAAGTAACACTTTGGTGATAACATCTTGTATTTCACCGACACACCATGGTGTTGCCTTAGCAGTCTTGCAGGAAGTGATGTCATAGTGAGTGGCACACTGAACATGATGGATAGAGGAGCTGGTTTCCTGCTCAATGTGAACATCTGTGCCTTCTGGAGAATGTGTGTGTGTGTGTGTGTGTGTGTGTGTGTGTGTGTGTGTGTGTGTGTGTGTGTGTGTGTGTGTGTGTGTGTGTGTGTGTGTGTGTGTGTGTGTGTGCGTTTATGGTGCCTCATTAGAGACGTTAGAATGTGTCTTGGTTGCAGAGAGGCTAGGTTTTGGTCATACGGTAGAACCATAAACACTAAACTAGAAAGTAACATCTGCTCATCAAAAGAACTGTACTGTTATGAACTTTCAGTTGAATTAACGACTTATATTAAAACCAACTGCACATTGTAGAGTACTATGCACGTATGGTATTTCTTTATTCTATTAAATGTATCATTACATTTAAACAGTTCAATTCATGCAAACCAAAATATTTAGCACAATATGTGTGTGTGTGTGTGTGTGTGTGTGTGTGTGTGTGTGTGTGTCTGTGTGTCTGTGTGTCTGTGTGTCTGTGTGTCTGTGTGTCTGTGTGTCTGTGTGTCTGTGTGTTTGGGTGAGTGGGGGTGAGTGGAAGTGTAAAGATGCACATGCTGGTGTTTAAAATGTATAAATGCTAAACCTGTTTTAGTATCAAAATTAACTCTAAAAATTAATAGCTAAACATGACAGCAGAGAGAGAAGCGTGGACAGGGGACGCTTGTGAAACCCCCGCGTGTCTCCGGCACTGAATGACTGACTCTGAGGTGGTCTTGAACACGGATTCCATCGCATTAGCATGATAGCAGACTAGCCTAACAGAGACATGGCTCTTCTTTGCCGAGGCTGAATCATGTCCTTATGTTTGCCCTACTTCCCTTGTTTGCCCCTATGTCCTTCTCTTGGCTTATCTCTTGTTTGAATACTAATTTCTAAAAAGTACCCATGAAATTTTCACAGCATGCTTTCTTGCACATCACTGCCTACATAGCAAATGACAAATTATTCATACTTGGAAATCCCCAGTTGGTTAAGAAAAGTTGGAGTAAAAACTCCAAAAGGGGTCTGACATCTACACTCGTAATGCAGAACTGTCTGAAGAGAGAGACAAAAAAAAATCACCCCAAAAGTTAAATTGAAGTCTTATCTCAGTTGACACAGAAGCCTGAATGTTTGCCTTAACTCCATTAACAAAAAGCAATTAACCCGGCCAAGTCCCATCTGCAGATGCGTTTAGACAGACAGGTGTTGAGCGGAGATATGGCAGCCAAACTCTCAAGGCAAGTATTACAGCAAAAAAATAAATAAATAGACTCAGCAGAGAGAAAGTAATGTTTGTCGTTCATCAAAGTCACACATCATTAGAGGTCTTCATGCCCAATTAGGCAGTGTGGATGGTTAGGCACACACACACAGACTGCTCAGTTCCCTCCTTCTGTCGAGATGCTATGCGCGTTTCTATACTGCTATCTTAATGTAGAAAAATAACAGCCCACTCTTCCGTTATTGCTTCATTCATCCTCCTCCTTTTAGTTGATCATCACTCTATATGTCTCACCATTCCTGCTCTTCCTCCCCTAATCTATTTCTCTCTCTCTCCTTCTCTCTCTCTCGCTCTCATTCTCTCCTTCTCTCCATCATCTCTCTCTCTCTCTCTCTCTCTCTCTCTCTCTCTCTCTCTCTCGCTCTCTCTCTCTCTCTCTCTCTCTCTCTCTCTCTCTCTCTCTCTCTCTCTCTCTCTCTCTCTCTCTCTCTCTCTCTCTCTCTCTCTCTCTCTCTCTCTCTCTCTCTCTCTCTCTCTCTCTCTCTCTCTCTCTCTCTCTCTCTCTCTCTCTCTCTCTCTCTCTCTCTCCTGTCTCTCTGCTACAGTGCTGTATACTGATAAGCTAATAGCTCTATCCCAGCTGACACCTACAGGTCACACACAAGGGCAATAGAGAGGTGCTTCAGAGCTTCCCCATGGAGAGGGCCATAGGCGTCACTCATGGGGAGGGGGAGGGGGGAATTGGAACCCAATATTCAAAACAATGGTGCTTGCTTCATCCAATATTTCCCAGGGTTTTCCTTTCTAAAATGTGAAAACATTTGTCGTAAAAATTAGGTTCTCATCAAACCTATTGGCCGAGGGGGGGGGGACGTAGTTGACGATGCGACAAATCCAGTAGCATACGCAAATGTCTCTGTTGTTATGGCAACGTTTATTAACGACCCAGAGCAAGCATTGCTGAGAGTGATTATGGGGAGAGTGACATTTTCCTTAGCACAAATTTCCCGTCATAAACGAAAGGAACAAATATACAAAAAGAGGAAACTGATGGATTATTTTATAGTGCAACGTGCAGGGGGTTTGTGAAGCTTCCATATGCTCAAGGTAAAACACTGTAAGGGACTCCCAGGATGCTGTGCGGTTAAGAGAGAACTAGGGCTCTGTTTATGTGCAAATGTTCCAATTCAGAATGTGGCTCGCCAAGTTTTAGTTTCAGTCATTTCCAACAGTTTCTTTACAGTTATTGACGTAAACAGACACAATCTCTTTAGGGATCCTTTCCATGTTGGTAGATACTTATAATAACCTTAGGAGCTTGTCAGTGGCAAAAACACATGGTGACATATGTAGACAGAGTACATGGCATGCAAACATCTGCACTGTAAACCTGAACAAGTTCAGAGTACTTAAAACTGTTGATGTAACCGATTACATAATAAAATTTGAGTACATATATATAAATTTTTTTTATATACATGAGACTACTCTAAATACATGCAAACCACACCTGCAAAACACAACACAGATAGGTAGATGTTCAGGCATGCAAACAAACACAGCTATTCACATAAACCCACACACACATACAGTATAATATATATATACATATAAAAGTCATTTCCAGCTAACTCAAGTGTTATAACCATCACACACACACGCAAACATGATTCCTGAAAGGCTGATCATTCCAGGCCTGTGCTGCCACAGTAGACTGGGATAAGGTGACCAGACAGACAGAGGCTTGTGGTTTGGGAGGAGGAGTGGCTGCCGGCTCAAGCCCACCCACCCCCCCACTGCAAGCGGATCTTCCAGTAAGGCCCTACCCAGCAAACCACTGCAGAACTGAGAAATGATAGGGGACCCACGGTGGAAACTCTGCAAGACTCACACCTGTGAACAAGTCCAACACACACACACACACACACACAAAACATAAGTAGACACACACTTCGTTTAGCTGGGCTGTTATATACAGTTAAATGTTGCATAATACAGAATGACTTCAGCAGGAGCTTAAACCTCTTGATAGACCCATGACTTTCTCAGTTCTCTGAAGTTCTCTGGAGTCAGCTTTTTTGAAACTCACATGATTAGGATTTTCCGTTCATCATCAAAATATGATACTGAATCACTTTGCCTGTGTCTGTGTTTGTGTGTGCGTGTTTGTGTGTTTGTGTGTGAGTGCGTGAGTGCGTGTCTGTGCGAGCGTGTGTGTCTGGGTGTGCGTGTGTGTGAGTGTGTGTGAATGTTCAACTTATGCAATAATAAGAAGGGATCCTACTGCTTTACACTTAAACCTCAGACTTGGTTAGTCTGAAAAAAAGAATTGTGTGCGTGTGTGGGTGCATGTCTGTGTTTCTGTGTGTGTGTGTGGTTGTCTGTCTGTGTGTGTGTGTGTGTGTGTGTGTGTGTGTGTGTGTGTGTGTGTGTGTGTGTGCTCAGGGGCCCGGGCCTTCTTTATTACTCACAATAAATGCGGAGCACTACAAAAAACAACTAGCACTCACTTCTCCTCACTGCTAGGCACGAGTGGGTTCCCTACATAATTCAGGGCCTTTGTCGAGAGCACTCCCAGCATAACAAGACTACAACTGCGCTCCATTCCTCGGGAATTATGCATTTACGGACATCATAACTAGAGCTCGACGGCACACGCAGCTGCCAAACTATTACGAGGCCTCACTGAAGCAGGAAAACAAATGTACTGCTGCCAATATGATCAGCACGATTCACAGAGGCATATTTAGCGAAATCATTTCCCTCTTCATGATGAATTCAGTGATGACTTGCGTGCGTTAGTCATCGCTGACATCACTTTCTGATGAATTGTCTCGCTAAAAATAGTCTGACCAGGGTTCAGTGGAGTGAGTGTGTTGATGATGAGTCTGGATGTGGAGAAATACAATTTTTATTTTTAGAAAGCTTTCTTTACTTTTGTCATCGTTTTCATTGTAAGTTATGTTTGTTGCACAACACAAAGGCTACATTGTCTGACTACCGGTATGCATCGTATGTATTATCTGTGAATGCGGATGCTTCATCTCCAACATATCATTTTGAATGTTTGTAAATACTGACTTATAAGTGCCTGAGGATGTTGGTGACCGCTAACTGCATCAAGCACGCTGTGCTTTAAGGACTTCTGAGTGCCTTCAGCCCTGAGTGTGATAAGTTGAAGGCCTCCCTCTCACACAATTATTCATATCCCTCACTTTCTTCTCTTGTGGGTGCATGCTGCACAGGCACCCTCACACGTCTACGGCACACATCCTCCCAGGCTCTTGGGATCTGCCACTCTGCATTACCGCGGAGAGATCCCGACGAGTCTCTGACTGACGCCTGTGTCCGCCGAGGAGCCTCGGTTCGGTCCGATGAGCTCGACTTCCAATTTGCTGCTGGCAGCCGTGGCCAGACCAACGCTCAAGCTAAGACAGCAAGAGCGCATTCCAGCTGAGAGCAACACTGCTGCACCTTATCCAAGGGAAGCAGGGATGTGTAGTGAAGGCAAACAGCAAAAGACTTATCCTCCATCTCACAGGGAGCATACCCCCCCCCGAGGCTGCTATCAGCAGCCCCACATCCTTAACAACATCAACCTTAAGTGACGGATCGCCCCTTTTTAACCCACAACATGAATAGCGAGAGACAGTGCAGGGCTGTTGGGTTTCTGTCACTGGCATATACAGGCTTCATACGAGTTTGGAGACAAAAATCCCCATTGCGAGCGCTGAGAGAACGCTACGGCGGTCCGATTTCAAGCGTTCCTTTGCCTCAGACTCCTTCCTGTGGAGCCGTTTAGTCTGAACCGTCCAGAACCGGGCTGTCACACCGGGTTATACGTGACGTGACGTGCGGGGGTCGGTGAAAAATCCATATGCTCATTCCCCTGGCTTACCTTCCTACGCTCCCTAATCTCCTGTCACACCCCCCCCCCCCACACACACACACACACACACACACACACACTGTAGGCTGCACTGATCACAAACGGCTTCATCTAGATCATGACCGGGCTCAGCGCGGAGCACAGAACGCAGACCTGTGCATTGATCGCTAACTAGGTTAGCATTTGACTTTCAGCCGCAAGGTGACTCTGACCAATATTGCACTGAAGTGCACCATGCTTCTGCAGACTTGTGGCTGGCGTGACCTCAATTCTTCATACCTGAGCTTCATACTGAGCAGAGGTTTCAAAAAAAAAAAAAAAAAAGATTGAGAAGGTTCACATGTGCACCAACACTGCTGAGGATGCTTGACATAACAGCACTGCAGCATTGTCATGGCAGTGGTGTCTATTTATGTACAGGTTTTTCTGTCAACCGCATTTGAAAATGTAGTGAGAGTCAGTCAGATCTTGCGAGATACTCGAGGTTCCTGCTAACCTGCTGTGGCATCTGATGCATCTTTAAAAGCGCTGCCATTTTCACAAGGTTCCCAGGGTATCAGATTGAAGATATGTGAAATGTTTTACGATGAAGAAACATCTCTGCTCGTTCTGTTCGCTGGATGCTCTGTCATTCCGGTAACAGAGACTACATCCAAAGTGTAAACACACAAAGACTTGCAGCAGAACAAAGGCAGACAGAAGGACAGACATAATGCTTATGTTAACTAGTCTAATTGCATTTTATTTTACTATGATAGTTAGTTTCTACTATGTTGGCACTCTGAGATACTTCTGAATGAAGAGTGCGTTACAAATAAAAATGAATTATTATTATTAGATAAAATAGAGGCTAGCCACATATCTTCTGCATAGCTGCGTATCATATCTGGGCCAAAGGCTGAAGGGGCCCTCACGTTTTGAAATCTGAAGTGTTCAAATAAGTCACTCAAAAGGAAAGAGTTATGCAAGGTAGCCAATCGATTCTTCCAAAAAAAAGTTCAACAGAGCTTGCAAAGCAGTTTACTGTAAAGGTTTCTCCAACACACCTTTTCAACCAGATTTCCAGATTTTGTGAATTTGACAGTAAAAAAAATACATGGGATGTATCGGACCTGCTTGCTATTGCTCTGCTTTTGAATTCCATCAAGCAGTCATGCTAAAGCACTTCAGTGATTCTTTCTCTCTTGTAGGAAGCACAACTAATTTACTTCCCGTGGACTGGCATTCCATT
>NC_137915.1:8318653-8323653 GCF_963457725.1 Sprattus sprattus | reverse complement strand
GTGACACAGATGGTAGATCAGTATTCATGTTCATTTTAATGACGAGGAAAGAGGAATTTCAACTATATCAACTGTAAACAACAATAAGGAACACAATTCTCTGAGTCAAAAACTTGACGACTGTGCAACTTGATTGCCATCTTTTACAACTCCTCACCGACTGACACTGCTGTTCCTTCAAGACCGCTGAGGTCAGCCAAAGTCGAAAAAAAAAACTGCAAAAACTGTTACGTTTGCAACATTGTTGTGATAAATCGGTAACTTGCTACACAGCTCTGGTTTTATAAAAACGGCCGTCGCAAAGTTTTAGTTCGTCATGTTGGTCATGATAATCCCGCCCCCAGCTCCTAACATAAGCAGCTCTTGGTTTGAGACGAGCAAAGAGTAAATGCTGCTCTAGAATCAGTTTTCCTGGCCACGAGACAGTTCTTTGGCTGCCGAAACACTAAGAACTGGCTTAAGAATCGCACCGGCTCCAAACCAGTCCTTGAACGGCCTTGGTGGAAAAAGGGGTACTCTTCCTCCTCCCCTTCGTTTTAGATTCCAGCGCCGAGCGGGACAGAGTGGACCTGTGCTTCCGTCCACTGTGTGTCAGTGTGACACGGAACATTCTGGCTCAAAAAATGCACTTAAACGGCCTCAGGGTCACTGACAGCGGTCACTCTCTCAAGTCGAAATGAAGCGATGGTGTTGTGGTACTCATCAAAGTGTCTGATTTTTTTTACTTTCAAAAAAGGAAAAGAGGAAGACTGAGAAGAATGAAAGAATGCCCCGGAGCATCACAGCTGTGCACATGGGGGGGAGGGTGGGGGGGGGGGGGGGGGGGGGTGGATCAACAACAACACTCTGGCCTCTGTTCAGCTTTTTCACCATGACTTGCTGTTTGTGTGTGTGCATGCATATGTTTCCGTGCCACAGTTACACTGTGATACATTACTTGTGTCACTTATCCCAGATATTACTCAAATAGCTAAAGCCTCGTCTATATCAAAGAACAACGAGGCCAAACATACACACACAATGCCTCGTATTTGGTACAATGCTCACTACTGAAAAGAAAAACTATTCCCTAGTACGACACAAAATGCCCAGTCGAACGCTAAAAGAACTCATAAAAAAGACTACCACTACCTTAACACAAGCAGGACAGTGTGGCAGTACAATGGCCTGTTTTCCCCCTCAAGCATGTGTGTGTTTATGATGACCCCTCTGGAACAATGCTCCGCTCCGTCTCGGGTGGCATCCGTGAGCGGCGACGGGGTGCGCGAGCTGAGCATTCCCCGTGTCATCAAGCCCCCTGTGACAGCCCAGAAATGGCAGGGGCCACCAGGGGGCCTGGGAAAGAGCTCCACAGAACCCCAACACCCACGTCCACTGGAAACCTTCCACTGACCCTCCTCCGCTCCCCACTACCAGCTCCACATGGTCCACTGGACACCTTCCACTAACCCTCCTCCGCACCTCACTACCAGCTCCACATGGTCCACTGGAAACCCACTCCCTACGTCCCCAGGCACCTCCACCCAGCACCCCCTGAGCCCCCTTGGCAAGCCTCCCATCGCCCCATGCTGTGTGCCTCCCACTCCGGTATCTGTTACCCGCCCTGGGTGTCACCCGATACCCACGGCGGCACGTCCTTCTACAAGCCTCGGCTCTGAAGGGCACTCGACTGCCACGAGCCAACGAGGGGAGAGGGGGGGGGAGGGGGAGGGGGGATGAGAGAGATGGCGGGCCTGATAGGAGAGACAGAGATTTGAGTGACACAATACAAGAGAAAAGAGAGAGGGGGATGGAAGATAAGATGTAGAGAGAAAGAGGGGGATGGATGCTATTAGCCAGGCAATGGAGAAATGGGATGAATTAGAGAGAGTGAGAGAGGGAGGGAGGGAGGGAAGGAGAGAGGAGGGGAGTAGAAGGACAGGAGGGCTGATATTGATTATTGTCTTCCTCCTCAGTGGCCGTGATATATTTAACTGTGGAAATCCGATGGCGGATGAGACAAGTCTCTGTGTGTGTGTGTGTGTGTGTGTGTGTGTGTGTGTGTGTGTGAGTGTGTGTGTGTGTGTGTGTGTGTGTCCCTCCCTTCCTCCCCACTCCCCTGGCGGTCGCTGGTGTCAGCAGAGCCGGCCGGATCTTTCAGACAACCCTCATCAAGCATGGATCGGCGTTTTGACGGATCCAGAGACTGCATATTGACAAGGCCTTATGGGCATTGGCAAGGACTCACTCCATGACACCTGTCCAGATTTATATTCCCCAAACGATCCCCAGAAGTGGACGGATACAAACAGCCCTCTTTCTTTAATTGCCTCTACAGCAGTGGAACATCTAAACATCTCAAATCCATTGGAGGAATGGCAGCTTGTTACTTGCAATGTTGCTCCATGAAATGCTCCCTGAAATCCTCTGATCTTTACTTGTAGCGATATCTGCACACTGCTCAAAAGAGAACATCTGCCCAACCGATCCCTGGTTGCTTACAACAGAGCATCAGCTGGCACTTAGAAACAAAACAAACAGACAAAACACCCAGGAATACCTCTAGGGGAATTTTCACCAAAAACCGAAACACACTAGCTGGGCAAGACGAAACTCCCATCTTCGTTCTCTGATGGATGGATCCTCTGACTTTTCACAAGAGGAGATAAAGGGGATAAAACAGCTCGGCAGCGGGTAGACAATGAACGATCCATCTCTGCCTCCCCGACCGGCTTTATCACGTTACATTAGAGCCCCACTTCATGACCCCAATTACACACATCTGAGAAGCACTCAGCATCCTTCACCCCCCGACTCCCGCAAGCCCACCCCCACTCCCACCCCCCTCCATCGTGGACTGGACCTTCACAGCACAGCTCCCAGGCTCTGGAGCAAGCCCATTCAAGCGATGGCCTGGTTGAACTGTGCCCGCCTTTGTTCAGGGCTGACTTGTGTTGGTACAGCATGGCACGGCTAGTCCCGCTAAGGCAGAGTGGGAGTGTCGATTCCCTCCCCCTTGGCCGGTGCCTCTGCACTGAAGGACACAAAAACATTTCTCTTACTCCAATTCATTCACTGGTCTGTGAGTCCATTCAGATAAAAAATAAAATAAACGAGTAGCAGAGGGGCTGGCGGAGAGCTGTGTGGTTGCTCTGTCCATATCGCCACGGCGGGCTGAATCACCCGTCGGCACGGGAATGAGTAAACTCTTTCGCTTCTCCACCGCAGTGCCAAAAAAACATGAGGTCATCAGATCGGTCTCTTCTTATAAGTTTGGGTTAATGGAAACTAGGGGAGAGTGACAGCAGCTCGTGAGAGACTGACGTCACTCCTTACACCATAACGCCATATCACAGCCTCTGGAAAAAGAGGTCAATTCCTATCCATAGAGTCCTGACCCCTAAATGGAAAAAAGGAAATCCTGTTGTGTCAAGTACACCTTCAATGGTCAATCACACCCTATTTCCAGAGGACGTGGGTCTGTTCCAACCAACCAACTAATATATAAAAATATAGCATATACAAATCTGCTTGAAACCTATACACCAAGAAACCCATGTCTTGCAAAATTCTTACTGGGTGTAATCAAACACCCTTTTTATTCCATTCACAAAAAATTGGCTGTGACAAGAAAGGACAAAAAACAAGCAGTTGGCTTTAATCACGTGCAGTTAATTTGAATGGTTCCTCATTCAAGGGCTCTCTGAATGACTCACAGTATACCCTCATCCACCCATAGTCCTTCTGTGTCTGCTCCAACTAATACCCTCCTCCACCCATAGTCCTTCCATGTCTGCTCTAACTAATACCCTCCTCCACCCATAGTCCTTCCGTGTCTGCTCCAACATGTCTTTAATGGACATCAGTATACCCTCCTCCACCCATAGTCCTTCTGTGTCTGCTCCCACTAATACCCTCTTCCACCCATAGTCCTTTAGTGTCTGCTCCAACTAATACCCTCATCCACCCATAGTCCTTTAGTGTCTGCTCCAACTAATACCCTCATCCACCCATAGTCCTTCTGTGTCTGCTCCAACTAATACCCTCCTCCACCCATAGTCCTTCTGTGCCTGCACCAACTAATACCCTTCTTCACCCATAGTCCTTCCATGTCTGCTCCCACTAATACCCTCCTCCACCCATAGTCCTTCCATGTCTGCTCCAACTAATACCCTCATCCACCCATAGTCCTTCTGTGTCTGCTCCCACTAATACCCTCCTCCACCCATAGTCCTTATGTGTCTGCTCCCACTAATACCCTCCTCCACCCATAGTCCTTCCATGTCTGCTCCAACTAATACCCTCCTCCACCCATAGTCCTTCCATGTCTGCTCCAACTAATACCCTCCTCCACCCATAGTCCTTATGTGTCTGCTCCAACTAATACCCTCCTCCACCCATAGTCCTTCCATGTCTGCTCCAACTAATACCCTCATCCACCCATGGTCCTTATGTGTCTGCTCCAACTAATACCCTCATCCACCCATAGTCCTTCTGTTTCTGCTCCAACTAATACCCTCATCCACCCATGGTCCTTCCGTGTCTGCTCCCAGACGCCTCTAATGGATATCAGTAGAAGCATTCAAATCTCATCATCATCTAAAACTCTGCTGATCTTTCCACTATGGGGCCACCGACCCTCATAACTCATATTTTCAAAACAATTCCTTGGGTGGGCCAAATTAATTAAGTTCAACTCCTGTATCTGAAAGACCTTATGCCATTGGGTCCACGAAAAAAAGCTGTAGTTTGACAAGGGAATTTGAATTGATTGAGTTGCTCATTTTAAATCCGAAAAGGAGATGAATAGGAAAATTGATTGCATTAGATCCTTCATCTCCGAGCCACAGATTTAATTAGGCGGGCGTTAATCTCTGCCGCTGAGGCAGCACTGTCTGAGGACTTTTCTCCACGGCCTCGTGTCTGTACGAGAGTAGTCATGGCCGACTGGGTTCACCACGGGCCTCTGTGACGAGAGACTACACCGTGCATCCAGCCGGCGCGAGTATGACTGTGAGCAG
>NC_137915.1:8233653-8313653 GCF_963457725.1 Sprattus sprattus | reverse complement strand
GAGGGGCAGAGTCTGGTTTACACAATACTTTGACACATACTCAAAACAATGAGTTAGCCTGTGCCTGTGACAGACCACCAGTGCTTTTAAGATTTATGAGGAGAGGACAGTTAGGTTAATTGAACGCATTTCTCTGGCACTTCATTTGAAGAGGATGAAGGAGGAGGCCCTGGACCTCCCCAGCCTAACTGCACTGACACATTCAAATTGAGAAAGGGCAGAGATAAAATAAAAATAAAAACTGTGGAATAGCTTTCGTTTTTTTTTTCAGGGACTTTCCAGCTCAGATTTTTCAGGACTAATGAGCTGAAGGAACTGGGTTCCACCCAGACACTTCCATCCATGAAGACCATTTACAACAGTGTCAGCACTTTAGACGAAGCCAAATTAAACGGGAAGATTTATTTGTTAAAAAAGGAGGAAAGAAAATTAAGTGCTGACCACAACTTGCATTGGGTCAAGTAAGAAGAAAAACTCTAAAACATCTATACAATTTATGTTCCTATAAACAGCATTCTGTCTCATAGAAGGATAGCAGGATGTAGTTAAGATAATAGGTTGCCATAAAACAAGCCTTAAGACATGATTGACGTGACAATAACGTCCAAATGCAAACCTAGCCAATCAAATTACCTAAAGAGCGTTGTTTTAAAATTCAAGTGTTTTGCATTGAATAGCATATTTCGACAAAAACTTCACTGAAAATTCCTATGGATTTAATCATTAACATAATCTATTCCCTTTGCATCCAACGTCTAATGATGAAAAAAGTATATAGTCCACTTTGTATAACTGTTTCAATAAACAACCACTTTGCACAGCCATAATCAAATACCAAATCTGTGATGATTAACAGCATTTCCTTTGCACATATGCCGGCAGGAGAGGAGTCTGTGTAAGTGTTTAACTTCAATCACACCGCGCCATTGCTTCTGTGCTACGCAGCCTCTTTTGGGAATCTTAAAAGCCGCGTGGGCTTGAGCGCCAAAAGACGTTGAGTTAGGGATTCAAAAGCAGGATATAATACACAAGAAATGAGCGGTCGGGACAGCCCGTGGCCCCTCTGCGTGTTTTGATGGCTATCTTAATGGAGCTGTCCAGTCATGGCCCTCTCTGATATGGCCTCTCCCTCACTCGGAGAGACAGAGCTTATCGGCTGGAGGCCCTTGAAATAACATTGGTCTTCTCCGACGCACACACAGCGATTGCTGCCCTATCAACGTGCATCTGCCAGTCTCCGTCTGGTCTCTTGCCAAACTGTTAAGAGTGTCACAGCAGCGTTCTAGTTCTCTCTTTCTCTTTCTCTATCTCTCTCTCTCTCTCTCTCTCATTCTCTCTCTCACTCTCTCTCTCTCTCTCTCTCTCTCTCTCACTCACTCTCTCTCTTGCTCTCTCTCTCTTTCTCTCTTTCTAAATGTTTCTTTTAACTTGTGGTGAGGCTTCAAAGGAAGTGGGTTCACTCAGTCGGCGTTGAGAGTGATACTGAAAGAAAAAGAAAATGACAACATGGTGGCTCTGTTTGTGTCTTCGGTGAGAACACTGCTCTCCTTTTGACACTTAAAGAAGGTGAGTTATGGCGCAATATACCTTGCAGACTCATTTGACACAACACAGGCCACAGTATCAACAATCCTTTTCCACGCGAGACTTATCATTTTTATTCCGGGCATCTTCCTGTGCTTTTCCCCTCGAATGTCAAGTTCCAAGTGATAAACTGCTCGCCCATTCTGTTCCTATTCCACCTTCTGCTAAAAACTTACAAGAAGCAAAAAAACAAGGGGGCCTTGGGAGTAAAAGGAAGCTCAGACAACGAGAAACAGAAGCTAAAGCTGGCCAGCTAGGGGAATGTATTCAGCGTTTACACATGTATATATTCTGTTTAGTTATCACAGCAGCTCATCTCTCCAGTCTTTTATGAGATCCCATCGGAGAGAGAGAAAGAGAGATAGAGAGAGAGAAAGAGAGAGAGAGAGATAAGGAAATGAGCCTGTGCATGCTGTGAATTTCAAACCCACTCTGATGCAAAACTGGCTGTTGGGGAGAGAAGACAGTGAGGCAAGGGAAGGTGTGTAGCTGGCTAACAGGCTCACCAAAAGCCCAGCGCCGCCACAGCTCATCTCACTGAGCTATTTTGTGCATTAGCTTGCCTGCCTGCGGACCCCCCAAGACTCCATCTGTAACGGCCGGCCACTTGACACCATGTCTGAAGCTGTATCCTCCATACCTCTCATAGCACAGAATAGCAAAAGCATGCGGTGGACGCGCCCAAATGCCCCTCCACAGGAGTCCCACTGATACACACCCTGACTCAGCACGCCGGCGACAGACCTGTTCCGTGAAAAAAGGATGGGTTCCTCTGTCTCTGTCTCAGAGTCAAGGAGAGGGCTGCATAATGGAAGGGGGCGAGGTTTCATTTTATCAAAGCGCTCCATCTGGGAGATAATAGGGAGTTCAGTATGTACAGTGGGTCTGGAAATAGCAATCCCACATTTTCACTTTCGAAGTCACGTGCCAAGCTATTACCCAGAGGAGCTGACGTGTGCTTCGACTTCGAAATGAGGCTCAGGACTTGTGCTTTTGTATGCTTTGCGGATGCTTGCAGGTGCCATGGCAACCCCGTAATAGCGCTTGGTCCAAAGGGTAAGTATGTCACGGCTCCTGATCAAATCCTCGTCTATCTGATCTGGGCACGGCATCATTAGGTCATAGAAGTCGACCTACAATGTTCGTTACTTAATGAACGTCAATTAACAGCAGGCCTTTGCCTTGCTCCACCAGCAGGAAATGACACACGGTGGTGATTAAATCACAGGCCTGAAGGGGTCCCTCACTCTCAGCTCCATCATTTCATTTTAGTCATTTAGCAGACGATTTTATCCAAATCCTTACATCTACACATTTTTACATTTACACTGATGGCACACTGCACACCAGGAGCAATTAGGGGTTCAGTGTCTTGCTCAATGTTTCGACAGAGAATCGAACTAGTAACCTTCTGATTACTAAACTACTTCTCTACCTCCTGTACCACTGTCGCCCCAACGTCTAATGAGACAGGCCACAATGCTGTCTTCAGACCTATTCAACATTTTATTCTAGGCTGGTTTATGATCCGCACATAGAGACCAGATGATATTCTGACACAGCACAAGGTGGTAAATGATTTTTAGTAGGCCCTAGATCTTGTTACAGACACGATTGTAAAAATTCATAGAAATGGTCTTGTTAGAACAATCAGCTGAAGTTAGGTCTGGAAAAGCCATAAATGTCTTCATTCATTGAAATGGAAATAATGAAACTGGCAAGGCAGGCGTGTGTCACATACGTTAATTTAAAAGCTCAGGATATTGGGGCCGGTTCGGCCGGTGGGAAATGGGAGATCGGGGTGGTGGGCGAAACGTTCCGCTGACGGAGCAGAACCAGTGGCGCGCTCTCCCTGCGACCGGGGTCCAACTCAGGCCAACGCAGCCGACAGCTAAACAACCAGGAACCTACTCAAAGACGCCCACACCACTCATCCTACATCCCTCCCAACTCCTAGATCGCTGTATAGAGTATCACTTCAAGACCTCTACTTATCTATACTGTCCTGATGAGGCAGGACAGATTACTTTTTCTTCCAGGGAGGAAGGTTGGTCTATTGGCACAGACGAATGCTGCTGGGGTTTGGGGGAGTACTTCACAAGCGCTCGATACCGCATTCACTGCAACCTTGATTTAATTGGCATCTACTGAATGCGTCCAGATGCCAGTTTTTTAATAACAGTGCAGTAACTCAGCGCTGAAGTGCACTGAAGGGCTATAAAATCGTGAGATAATGCGACTGTGCTTAATGAATATCTTCCCTGAGATGACAGCAATTCATGGGCCTCAGTCTGCTCTGGAGGCAGGAGAGGAACATCACATTCAGACTACATTTTCAAAAGAGGGCGTATCAGTGCTCCTTTCAATTAAAAGAAAGTTAAACAGTTTCAATCATAAATTAGCATCAGCCTAACACAAAGCCACTGCTCAAGGCTCAGTCAACACAGCATTTAAAACTGAACTCACTAAACTCCTCTGCCTGCTTGATGGTAACTTCTGTGTCCAACCCTGACTTTTTTTTTTTATGGAGGAGTTGGGATGGAATTCCCTCACCCACTGGTTTGTGGGTCATCATTTTGACATTCCCAAATTGGGACCTGACATGGGGCGGATCCTGGGCAGATGAGTGGATTTGCCCGGCTGTGTGACTCGTCGGCACTGGGGAATCCACCGGCGGCCAAACGCCCTTTAGAAAGGGCTGCCCAGTGATGTGTTCAGCATTGCATACGCCTCAACCCCTCACTGGTAGCCATTAGGCAAAGCTGCTTTTTTTCCCCTCTCTTTCTTTCTCATTCTGCACTTTCATCTGTCCAGACTCTTGAGGACCAAGCGAGGAGAGCGGCTCTGCTCTCAGTGAAGCGTGAATGCAGGCGATTTCCTTCACCCCTTCCCCTCCTCCACCCATCTCCCACCCTCCTCTTCCTCCTCTATCTGTTCCTCCCTTCATCCTTTGCCTCTGTGAAGTTTCGGCGAATAATCATAAATCTGATCGCAGCTGCAGAGAGATGGGGCAGACAGGTCAGCTGGTGTGTGTCCACATACACACACACACACACACACACACACAGCTACAGTCACACCCATGGTTTACTGACTCTACCACAGACAGCCTTTTGACACACAACATTACAGTTAGTGATATCCTGCTTTTGAGGTCATTCTGGCCAAAGTCTAGCATGAGGCTGCCATTTTTTACTGTGCTATGGTAATATTACAAAACACTAACATTTTCATCCTCCTAAATTCTAAATTCTACCTTTTAAAAAAAAAATGTGTTTACACCTGGAGTTTAGAATGAAATATACCACCTGAAACATAGTCTCTGAGCTGAAATACTAAACAGACACTCGTATTAACATCACTGCTATTTTTATCTCGGTTTAGACAATGCCATGTCCATTTAATTTGGCACTATGCTTCCTATGCCCCGCTGGAGGTCTGCGGTAGAGGTTTCCTGTACGCCAGAGGCTACAAACCGCCTGACATTACAATAAGTTCTCGTCCAGTGCTTACGGGTCACCACCTCTACCACAATTCACCAGATCCCTTTTGACTCCAGTCATCGAGCACTGGAGAGGAAAGCAAAATGGAGGCTCAAATGACTCAACTGACAACAGCAAGGACATATAAGTCGTTTTTTTCTTTTTAAAGAAAGAGATCTGTCTCAGTTTTCTCTGTCTAAGCTTAAAAGGGGTTTGGAATTAGACCAAACACAAAAGAAAACAATTAAGCCTCGTCATTAATAACCCTCTTTGTTCTCTGTAACTCTGTGAGCACAGACAGTGAGCTTTTACGAAGATCGCAATACAATACAAATCACATGAGTAGGACTGGGCCAGGTTAGCTGAAACGTAATAACGAAAGATTCTTGAAACGCGAGAACCCCCGTCCTGAGAGACATACGATTGCACTTGACAAATGACATTAGGTAATATCTCCAAATGCACCATTATCCTATTTCTACAAACAGAATCTCCCCTTGCTTCCTGCATTGAGGACAAACACATTAACTTACATGGTGGCCAGCCAGACATGACCAGAAATAAATGGCTTTAAAGGTCAGCTCCATCCTAACATTAATACATTGAGGTTGCACTAGAAGACATTGAGTTATATCAGTAAAAAACAAGAACAGGGTTGGTTTGGAGATGACCCACTGGCCCAAGTGTAAATGTTGAATTTGCACGGGACTCTAATTGCCAACACAGGATCCGCCTTACTGTTGCAAGGCCTTTCCTCCCTCAGTCCCTTGAGGCTTACAGTTCAGGCAGTTACCTTGGCGACTGAACGAAAGGTCAGTGCATGTATGTGTGTATGTGTGAGAGGAAGAGAGAGAGAGAGAGAGAAAGGGGAAAGAGAGAGAGAGAGGGAGAGGGAGAGGGCGAGCGAGAGAGATTAGAGAGAGAGAGAATGAATATGTCTGATGGAGAAGGATTTCCTGGACCATGCAAATATCTGTGCGGATCTCATCATGAAAACTGCATAAATTCACATGTTATACTGATGGCATGTGCTGGAGTCAAAGTCAACCCCCCACAGCCTGCTCCACATACACCGACACGCAGAAACATTTGTAGCCCACAGAGACACAGCTCCTATTTTTCACTGCATCCTATCGTCAGCGACAAAACCCCTCCAGAGGACTAAGGTCTGAACTCAGTACAGCAAAGCAGATTCAAGCCCAGTGGTGTAGTCCAGGGCATACGCAGGTATACGGAGTGTACCCACTTATTTTTCAGTCAGCATTGCATATACCCACTTCTCAAAACAGGGCGTTTATCCTGTGCTGTATGGGCTGCTTAAAAAAATATATACCCTCTTCTCCAGGGACCACTACACCACTGTTCAAGCCCCTTTCATTGGAGAAAAGCAGACACAATATCAACCACTGGGGTTGATAGAAAATAGCAGCGGAGGGTTCCACCCCAATTTCGCAACCCCTGTGGCGTGTATGTCTACTTCGACTACTGAGACTCCCTGCCGATAACACCCCCAGGGCCTAGACATCAGACAGGAAGTGAGGTCGCCTAGCCTGTCCGCACGGCCCCTCCCCTGCTTTGCTCATTTGATACGGTGAAGGGAAATGATGTGAGGAGCGGAAGAAGACTGGATATGAAGTCTGCGAACATGTGTAGCAGCACGATTAGCTAAGATATCAATTTAACAGTGTGGGTATAAGTCAGGCAGCATGGTAATACAATTTAGTTTTTCACTGTGGCACTAATTCGCTACATACATTGATCCAACTGAAAGGTGGATTTCAGTCCCATCAAATCTCAAAAAGAGGAAGGAAGCAACATGGTTGCACTCTCCATTTTCCTCAGTTATTTAAGACAACCTGTAGTACACTGTGACTGGGTCAAAAACAATAAATAGACACAGACATATGGGTTATGGTGGAGCACTAAACAGGTAACGTGTAAATATTCATTCGAGTGATGGTCCAAGCTCAGGGTCAAGTCATGAACATGAATTCCTTCGTGTTGGGCATTTAAATGTATTCATTTAGCAGACGCTTTTATCCAAAGCGACTTACAAGGATGTATACACATTTTTTACATTTACACTGATGGCAAACTGCACATCAGGAGCAATTAGGGGTTGTGTCTTGCCCAGGGTCACTTCGACAGGGAATCGAACTAGCAACCTTCTGATTACTAAACAACTTCTCTACCTCCTGTACCACTGTCACCCCATATATGGTCATACAGTATATGGTCAATGTGATAACAACAACATGCCAAAACAGTAGCGAACAAAATACCACTGTAGGACCCACTCCAGGTCAGTTCAGTCTGTATTCTATTTGATTCAGAACAGCTTGATGGAACAAGGCTTCCTACGCGCATACTGGATAGTCATACAGGAAAGAACATAGGCTAAGGGTTAGGGGAAATACAGGGATGCAGCATTGTTTAAGTTAACACTCTCTCTCTCTCTCTCTCTCTCTCTCTATTACACACACATGGAACACACACACACACACACACACACATGTTAACGCTGAGGTGAAAGCAGAGGGGAGTCCTACAGTGTGTTGTGTGATATCTCGATCTGGCAGAACGGGGTTAGTGGGGGGGAATGTTTCGTTTCACTTCCTTCCTTGATCCTGTTTCCTCATTTCCAGCGTGTGACTCGGACAGCCAGGGAGAACTGTGTGCTGAAGGGCTAGTCTTCTGCTTTGGCCAGCGGAGGGACAGCGTGTGGCCAATCACTGAGTGCAGACCAAATCCATTGTGTGTGTGTGTGTTTGTGTGTGTGTGTGTGTGTGTGTGTGTGTACATTGCTATGGAGAATCACTGAATGCAGACCAAATCCATTGTGTGTGTGTGTGTGTTTGTGTGTGTGTGTGTGTGTGTGTGTGTGTGTGTACATTGCTATGGAGAATCACTGAATGCAGACCAAATCCATTGTGTGTGTGTGTGTGTTTGTGTGTGTGTGTGTGTGTGTGTGTGTGTGTGTACATTGCTATGGAGAATCACTGAATGCAGACCAAATCCATTGTGTGTGTGTGTGTGTGTGTGTGTGTGTGTGTGTGTGTGTGTGTGTGTGTGTGTGTGTGTGTGTGTGTGTGTGTGTGTGTGTACGTGCGCCATAAGCTATGGCTGACAAGGCCTCCGCACTCTGATGTTACTGTTAAATAGAGCACCAAGCTTCCTGCAGAAGTGGGCTTGAGCAACTTGGATAGTCGTCCATACAAGAAAGCAAAACTGTTTCTTTTGAAATAGCACACTAAATTAGAGACTAATTAGTCACCAAACACACTAACTACGGGTAATTTGTGTCACAGGATAGAGAATGCCTTATGAATGGTAAACAACTTATTGTGGAGGGAAAGGCACATTACTGCACAAACTTAATGGATTTCAAATCCAAACAAGTACTATGAGGCCCCGATTATCATCTTACCTCTCTCACAGCTAAGACATTTATCTACATTTAGAATATTTACAGTTCCTGCAGGCCCTACAGTGGCAACGCAGATATATATAGGTTTGGTGTTTTTTTTCCTTTCTTGCTGGTAACCTCTGCTGTCGGCTGCACCTGTTGCTGTTTCCTCTCGCTAAAAAGTTTTCTGCCACATCCCCACAAGGTGTGACAACATGGGAAAGCAAAGTTGAAAAATAATAACAACAAGAACATATTTGTACATTTGAGAACAACTTCCCCATTTTTTTAAATGAAAAAGCTAACAATGTACTATTAAACAACCCCATACCACCTACAGTTCCTCAGTTTATTTTTAGGCTTCCACTGAACACGTCTCTCAATGCTGTCACTGTGACACTTCCTAAGAGTATCAAGAGCCGTGTTCAAAGTGGGAGTAAGGATCATGGGTGATTCGGTGACGTGTCGACCGCAGGTTCACACCAATGCTGACAACACCGGCATAGATCATCCACAGAGGACAGCCCTTTGTGCTATAATTACACGCTGAACGCCACCACCACCCTGGGCTCTATTTTGCTCTGTGGAGGTGAGGAGATGGGACAGGGATGGGGAGGGAGACAGCATCTTTGGGGGCTGGGGGAGGATGGGGGAGGATGGGGGTTGCTCCTCACTGCCTTTGTCTGGGCCGGTCCCCTGGGTAGCGGGCCGCCTGCGTCCCATGTGTGGAAATGAGCCGGTGATAAACTAGCTGCCACGCTTTCCATGAATAATTCACTCACGTCCGTCACTACCCCCTCAGTTATGGAAATTTCACCTTCTGCATCGAAAGTTGTTGGATGTTTCTTACCCTATTGTGTGTGTGTGTGTGTGTGTGTGTGTGTGTGTGTGTGTGTGTGTGTGTGTGTGTGTGTGTGTGTGTGTGTGTGTACGTGTGTGTGTACATACACATGTAGTGTATGTATGTGTGTGTGCTTTTGTTGGGTAGTGACAGTAAGCTTCATGGACACCCTCAATAGAGTATTTGAATGTGTATGTGTATATTTCCAACCAGAGAGAGCATGAAAAAAAAGCGGTCTCTACAGAATTGCAGTTTTTTCTAAATCCTTTTCATATTGTAATTGGAAGATTAAAGATAATGTTTTATTAATATTGTTGAATGTATTAGCATTGATAATTCATTAAATGATGACTAATACAATCTGACACCAGCATAAATGGAGGCCTCTTGGAACTGCTTGGCCGTGTCGTTGGGGAAAAAAAGAAATCAGCAGCCTAGGGCCTTTGGAGCTTATCCTCACGGCATCCAAGGCAGCACAGTGCACACACACACACACACACACACACACACACACAAACACACCAATGCAGCACAGTGCACACACACACACACACACACACACACACACACACACCAATGCAGCACAGTGCACACACACACACACACACACACACACACACACACACACACACACACACACACACACACACACCAAGGCAGCACAGTGCCAAAGGATGGGCTTCTTATTCCCACACTGGACACAACATGCCACACTCGGAGTCCAGCGTTACACTTTCCGGTTTGTTTATGAACCACTACACTGTCACACACACACACCCACGCACACACACACACACACACACACACACACACACACACACACACACACACACACACACACACACACACACACACACACACACACACACACACACACGCACACACACACACACACACACACACACACACATACACACACACACGTTATTTCTGTGCTTGTTCTGTGTCAAGCATTTCCAGACAAATACATCCAGGGAGCACGTCCATCAATTACAAACATGGGCCAAAGCGATACAAATGTCAATACCAATGAGCTTTTTATTTTCCGCACACACTCAGCTTGAGTGGTGTTCAGAGTTGGATAAAAACAACAATAAAAACTCAATTACAGTGCCCAAAGACAATCCTATTGACACAGGGATGGCTTTTAAAATGGTTTAGCCCCTTCCATATCACTTTTGACAATCAGGGCTGATGGACTGCATGTATGGTTCTTATGCACAGTAAGTACTTTATCAAAGGGATTGTCACAACACATCATCCATTGTGTATTAAAAGTATTGGTGTGTCTCGCGCTCTCTCTTTCTGAGTGTTAGTGTGTGTGTGCGTGTGTGTGTCTGTCTGTTTGTCTGTCTGTCTGTCCGTATGCTTTGGGACAACTGTATTTACAGGGCTTTTTAAAAGCTTGGTCAAGGGTCTTCCTGAATATCTGTCCCCAATGAGTTTTCAGTGCACACACTCTGAACAGATTTGGTCCATTATGAAGGAGAAACGTAATCTGGTCCAGACCTGCAGCAGATGGTATTTGAAAATGTGGAGAGAGAAACGTGGCAGCCGCCTCTGTTTTCAATAATGTGAGTACCCTGCTAACACTATAGAGGAGAGACTCTGCCCACTTAGAGATATGACAGAGGTGTCTCCCATCTCAAATATCACCCTCGTGTGATATGCTGACATAGCATATCTATTTTTTATTAGTTGTAGGGCGAGAGTGTTTTTAACGGGTTTTTTTGGATAATACTGTTAACTAATAAAGGCTTCACTATATGTAAATAGTTAATTATTACTTAACAGGGCCTGTCCATATGTTTTTCAGTTTGCATTAGTTTCCATTTTTCTGTTTCTTTCTTAGTGCAAAACAAAATAGCTTTTGTATGTGTGTTTTACCGACATGTTGTAAAATATTTAATCCCTCCACAGTCTTTTGTAATTGTAGATTAAATCAAATGGAGTATGAAATTATTCAGGCTTCAGGCTTTTATCCCACTTTACATGGACCCCATCACCTATAGAGGGCAGAATTCATTCTGAATTCAGATAACGGTACAGATTCTAGGTGAGAGCGATTTCTAGACCAACACATTACAAAGACCTGGGGATAGTTGAACTCTAGTCAAATTAACGAAGCATTCAATTCACATATCATCTTCGTCCATTTAGGTAACTTTTACACTGTTGCGCATGTTTTCACACGAATGCCGAATGTTTCAAACGCAATGCCGAATGGATAGGCTATACGGTTATGTTCGTACAGTCTTGAACTGCACAGAGCTTGATTTGAAAACATTCTTTACCTGTGACATCTGTGGCCTCAGGTTGATCTCCTTCAGATTTATGGATTGTGGTCTTAGATTGTTGAGAAGCTGACACAGGAGAACCCCATCCCGGAGTGTTTGGGCAAGATCGAACACCTGGGCAGACTCCCATGTTACCCGGTGGGTCGGTGGAAGCACCTTGCAGTTGATCAACCAAGAGGCACACTGCCTCCAGTACTCCATCATGTTTCGTGAAGAAAGTCTTAGTCTTTTAGTCTTGCCTGAACTGCTCAATCTATGGTGAGTTAAATGATTCTAATGACGGGTTCCTGTGTTTGGCAGCTCACGCTGTGAGCGAAACTCGGAAGCAAGCTTCGTATCCACTCCTCGCTTTAACATCGCAGGAAAAACAAGCGTTTTCATCGATAAATGTTTCTTCAGTCACTGATGACAGAGTCGTTCCGAGAAAAAAAAACACAAGCTATCCTGGTGTGTTCTCACTCCTTTCTCTCTCTCTCTCTCTCTCTGCCTCTCTCTCTCTGGCTCTCTCTTTCTGTCGATCGTAAACCTCCCCTCGCCTCCCCTACTGCCGCTGCGTTAGGTCTGTCCTCCGTTGTCTTCCGCCTGCCACTCATATGTTCCGTGTAGATTACGATATGAGCGCTCTGTCGCCGTGCAGGCTGCAGACTACTAGATCAATGCCGTGGAAAGGGAAACAGAAAATGTGCCTTCGAGGTTTGAAACTGTTGAAGTCTATTAACAACACTGACTTTAAGCTTTCTACGTCTGATCAAATAGCCTACGTGGACTGTTTCGTATACATTCATCAGTTCTTCAAATACAACCGGGTTACAATTAGGGTTCAGGCTATAGATTTTTACTTTTGGCCTGTGGCTGGTGTTGACTTTTGGATTACATATATCATGTTGGGATTAGGTTGTGCAAACAAATGTAATCCTTGCATATGGTGCTTTATCCATCTTTGCATTTAAATGGATGACACCATGGTGTGAATTTTATGACCAGCGGACAACGGTGTTTGGTGTTTGAGGAAGAGGTCAAAGTCTGCTGTTTTGCCTTGTCTGTCACTCACTACCCTGCAATGGTCCCATGGCCCAAACTAGTAGATGGGTTCAGAACTGAAGTGACAGTAAAAACAGAGAGGAGAACATGCTGCTTTCTCGCTTTCAAGGGTGAAACGACAGAGCTCACTGTCATGGATATCCTGTTTCTTTTGCTGTTCCTGTCACAGAGAACTATGGGAGTCTGTCAAAACATTACTGACGTTGCCTATCTCTTCCTGCTGAATCATTCTCTAGCGAAGTAAAGTGCAAAACGCTGGCATATCTCTTATTCTGAAAGAATATTTATAGAGGGTGAGGCATTGTCCCCATAATCCTAAAATGTTGCCATTTGGCATGCCATAGCACAAGGGCAATCAATTACTTCAGACAAGCGATATACCAGACGTGGAATGTTAAGAGATTCTTGCTCCCTTCTCCGCTAGGTACCAGCTCAAATATTTTGTGTAGGAGGAAACTAAAGTACCTGGTGGTGACCAGTGGTGTAGTGGTCCCTGGAGAAGTGGGTATGCTCTTAATTTTGCATTTTAGCAGCCCATACAGCACATGATAAACGCCCTGTTTCGAGAAGTGGGTATACGCAATGTTGACTTAAAAATAAGTGGGTATACTCCGTATACCTGCGTATACCCTGGACTACACCACTGGTGGTGACTCTGTAGTCCTCAGCTGAGGTTAACATTTTGGCATTCATCTAGCTAATGTGAGAATATATATTTGTTGACAATATAATTTGCAGTATTCTATCCATATGAATTGTATTTGCAGTATGCCATATAAATTGTCATGGACTGAAGAGAGGGGTAAGGGCAACTGAGATCAGAAGAGGAACATGTTTAGTGAAGTAAAACAGAAATGGAAGGGTGAGGAGGAAAAGAAAACTGCCCGAAGGCCAGGCAGAGAGAGAGAGACAGAGAGAGAGACAGATAGAGAGAGAGAGAGACATATGTATATTTAGAGAGAGAGAGAAAGAGAGAGAGAGTTGGCCTGTGGGCAGCTGGCTCACCGTGATGTTTTGAACAGAATATGCGAGGGTGAGCGTGGCCTCTGTCCAGACACTGCCATCCTGCCCATAGATCCGATTTCTTTTCCTCTCTCTCTCTCTCTTTCACTCTCTCTCTCTCTCTCTCTCTCTCTCTCTCTCTCTCTCTCGCCCTCTCTCTTAGGGACCAGTGATGAGGGCAGAGAGAGAGAGAGAATAGGATGACAGGGGGTGGGATGGAAAGGGGATCTACCTCTCTCAAATTATCACCATCACTTCCTCTCTTCACACAGACAGCTGTGTGAGAGACTCAGGTGAGTAGGCAGCTGTCATAGTTAATAATGTACTAACCACGGCCGATTTGACTACTAGAGTGCTTTAAAGCCCGCTATAGAGGAAGAGAGCAGGGGCTTCGAAACTAAAAAAGTCCTAGCACCATGACTGTCCAAAAGAACAAACAGACATGAAATGCAGTGTTTTTTTGTTTTTTTTTAAGGTGTCGGCACATCAGACAATGTCCTGACCGCCCTATTTGGCTGCGTCTCCTCAAACTTGCGATTCATCGGAGGAGAGCCGGGCCGCACAGGAAGGAAGCGCAGAGCTCAGTGTGTGCAGGGGTCAGCATCGAAACTCGGCTTCACTCCACGGACGCTATTTTCGAGCCTTGGCACAAGATGGCCTGCTCCCACTGGGCCACCAGATGATCAAAGCCTTGTGTCGAAAGTGCCAAGAGCCACGGTCCATGCTGCATTGCCAGCATTCCGCCGGTCGCAATCTCTGTCATGCCACTGCGGCGTGCATGCAATTTGTGCCAGTGTCCATTCTGACCATGACGATCCAGTGTGGTGACAGGGTCTGATATCTTTACACTGCTCACAAAATAAGGACATTTGATAGTTGACGTATCATATTTATAGATCTTGTTCACACTTTTTAATGCAAATTGTTAGTATTTTTATGCATTCACTGACTTCTAAAGGATGCACTTGCTCGATCGCTGGCTCATTTTAATTAATTGGTCATTCCCAAAGTGACAGCTGGCTCCACTCTCAATAGAGATATTCCCATCCCAATTCCCAATATGAGCATAGTAGCACTTAAGTTCTTCTAAAAGCTTCATTTGATGGTGCATTAAAGAATCAAATCACATTGTGGTCTGTAAGAGTGCAGATCTTTAAGCTGGTATCATGATACAATGGATTTTTGCTAATCTCCTAGAGGTATTGATCTGGAGGGTGAAATAAACCTATCCAGCTCACAGGTCCTCATTTTGTGTGTGTGTGTGTGTGTGTGTGTGTGTGTGTGTGTGTGTGTGTGTGTGTGTGTGTGTGTGTGTGTGTGTGTGTTTGGGGGGGGGGGGGGGGGTCAATAAGCAGGGTGCATGGGGAGTGGATCATAGTGAACAGCAGTGGGTATCACCCTGGCCACCGTGACAGCAGGCCATGGAGAGAGCATGGGATTAGGGTGGTGAGAAGAACTGACTGTGAAAAGATATCAGAGAGCAGTGGCAAGTCAGACATGTGAAAGAGAGAGAGAGAGAAAGAAAGAAATAGAAAGAGAGAGAGAGAGAGAGAGCCCTGAAGGGGACACAATTGCTCGAGCTTCAGACAATTCACAAGGGAATAACCAAGTTTCCTATGTCTGTATTATAGAAAATAGCTTGTATGTTCTGAGGCAGGGTATGCTTTGAATCTTGTGTGAATGTTACCTTTTTGTAAGGGTGAATAAACCAAAAACACTCACTTCAGAGGTAGCCATAATGTGGAAAATATGAGTGAATTTGAATGAATATGAAAAGTAAAACCTACAACTAACAAATAACTAAATAAATAAATGATGCAACCATTATACTAAAATATCACACCCTACATGCGTATTCAAAGAAGTCAAGTGCGCCTCTGATTATCATGGATCTGTTTATAACACAAAAGAAAGTTAGTAAACAGTTCAGCAGCTGTATTATGTAAGGACAGTGTTGACAGCTGTTTGTTATGAAATCTTAAGGGTGTACCAGCTGAGTGTCGCTTTGAGATAATCGGGTTGTACACAGAAGGGGTGCCAATTTTTGCAGTTATCTCATTCCTCAGGCACAGACAGTGTCACCCAGAGTCACAAGGTTTATGAAGTAACCACCACGACGATACCACACACTTACTACTGAACGGCTCTTGAGCCAGGTCATCAAAAGGTAGGTCTCTTCGTGGGTACTGGGTAACTTAATGAGTTTAGGTTAAACATGAAAGATAGATGTGTTCAAATGTATATATATATATAAATTAATAAAACATTTGAAGGTGCAATATGTTATTTCTGGCATCCAAACTAAAAACGTTTCAACAATTGTAATTCTGAAAGCATAATTAAGATAGTGTTTTGAATTTTTAAGTTCATTCTGCGCAGCTTTATTGTCTATTTAATTGTATTATTATCCTCCATTTCTTCCTGGGCCTTAATTAGAGAAAGAAATAGCTACATAAAAACATGGAACAAAGCATTGGTGGAGATGACAGTTTTTTTTTGTTATTTCAGAAATTGTTCACTGTTACTGTAGGTTACTATAAGTTTATTGACAGCATGATAAATCTACATATTGTACCTTTAAACCATCTATCTATTCTGAGTACAGTGTGCATGTTAAGTGTCTCTGTAATGTTTCAGATGGCCTTGACGCTTGCTGACAGAGCAATTGGGGCCATCCTTGGAGCTGCAGTTGCTGATGCAGCAGGTATTGAACAAATGTTGTATGTTTCACATGCTAGTCATTAGAGGAACCATGTCACGTTATGTAGAGTAGAGTCACCCCCTTTTCTTGTCTCCCACGCAGTACTAGCTAGATATGGTCTTATCAGTCCTTGTCATCTGTTCACTCAAAACCAAGTATTTGGCATTTGGATAAGGTTTTTTTTTATGTAACTGTAGTTTTAAAACACCCTGAATGTTAGCTCATATTAAACACATTTTTTTTTAGAATTAATAATAAATAGCTTTCTTCTGAACAATAATGGCAGCAGTCAGCCTATATCTGTCTAGACTGTAGTGGACCATCGAGAGGTCATCTTCCATTCTGACAATAGTGAAAAATTCCTACTCTTTCGCTAAGGCTGCTGGGAAATTCCTTTTCCAATCATGGACTTCCTCTTTTTCCTTTTTGTTTGTTTTCCAATGCAGCCCAGCCGCTCCACTGGAATTACAGACCCGAGAGGCTGAAGCCTCTCCTGGATGAACTGGAGCCATCTCCAGAGTTTCGCCCCGAGTCTGCCAACCCCTTTTACCTGAGGAAGACCGGGGAACAGTCGTGCTACGGAGACCAGGCCTACGTGTTGCTGGAGTCCCTGAGCGAATGTGGGGGTGAGGTGTCTCATTAATGCTTTATGAAATCTGGCATACAGTCGCATGAACCCGAAATAAAATACCCTCTTCATTTCCAAACTAGGTTTAAATGTGGAAAACCTGACAAAGCGTATGTACACGTTTTTTGGCCCGGGAACAGTGTACGACCTCCCTGTCAACAACCCCTACAGAGCCAAAGGAGGTGAGTGTTTGACCCTGAAACTGAGTCTGAACTACCTTTTTTTGGAAAAGATGCTCATACAGGGGATGAGCGCGGGCACTTGACATCTGATCCCACGGTGGGGGGGTGCTCTGGCTCCTGCTGTCCGGTCAGCACAACAACTTGTCTGGTCCTCCTGCACGCTCAGTGGAGACGACTCCTTCTGAAAGACAATAGTAGCTTGCTCCTGTGGAGATGCATATTAGTGGCAATCATATCTACTGAGTCACTGTATGCCACATGTGTGTTTCATCGTTTAATGAAAATGAAAATGGCTGCCTGTGTTTGTGCTAAGGTCCGAGTGCCATCCTTCCTATACCAGGACCCTGGAGGAGTGGCAGTCTTAAAGCCTTCTTGAAGAATGTGGACTCAGGGAAGGAATCAACTGGTAAAGGAAATAATCATCATTCTGATGGAATAGCATAACTTAATTTTATGTGGAGAGATATAGAATTATGAGGTATATAAATAATGATGCTCCACAGACAATACTCACAATCAGATGCAAAAAACGAATGCGGTCATCTGAAGTGGCACAAAGCAGTACATGGTTTCTTTTTCTGCCCGCTCTCAGGCAGTGAAGAGAATAATTTGATGGATGGGGTAACTAAGCTGGCGCCCGTGGTGGCACTCTACGCTGGCAGGCCTGAGATGCTGGAGAGGGTGGAGGCAGCAGTGCGTGTCACACAGGACGACGACATGTGTGTGGCCGTCACCCTAGCTGCAGCCAGGTACAGGGCTTTAAGCTCAGCCTGAATGCCCCCTTTATGTTGGACAGGTCAATAAAATGTCCAGAAAGTGTGGCTCTACTGACTATGACTGTGAACTGTAAACACATGAGTGTTAATGAGTCTTTCCTCATTTGTTTAGCTGTTTCAAGAGTGTGTAAATGAGTTTCCTGACATCATTACCATAGCAAACTCCAAAAGAATGTTTGCATGTACGTAAATTATTCTGAGCCTATTACCACTGACTTTCCTGGCTACTGAAATGGGAAAGTCCTGTGTTTTGATGCCATATGTACTCAGCAAAACAATCAGCTAATCTCTATTTAGTAATTTTTACCAGGCTAGGAATGATTGCTTTGCTGGAAATACAGTAGAAGCCTGCAGTTGATTGCGGTCCTTGAATTGAAGTAGCATTGTTAACAATGTTCCATGTTTGTTGAATGACAAGTGAGCATCACTCGAATTCCTTCAGCCTTGTTACTGGAATGAGGGTTTCTAAGAGCATCCTGTTTTTGAATAGCCATTGCTCGGGAAATGGCATTTGTCTGCACCATGTCACAGTTTAGTCAATAATCACTCATTAACGCAAGTCTGAACAGCTGTGAGCAAATCATTTTAAAATGGTTATAATTAGTTTAACCATACAGCGGATATACAGTATACATTGGACATTACTATTTATTTATGACATATATTTCAATGCTGGATATTTCAGGTTCTTGGAGCTTTATATTCTTAATGGCCCTGACCCTAACGCATTGGATGTTGTTTTGGAGCAGCTGAATGATCCAAAAAGACAGAACCCACAGGATCTGGATAAAGCTGTTGCAGGTAAGAGAGCTGTCTGAGCAAGGCATTTGGGTCTGTGAGGTTTGCAAACTATCTGTTCTCCTGGGTGGACATTCATGTCTTAAAACGACTTTCATCACCTTAAGTGCTCAACTTTAGAACTGACCCTGTGCTGCACTTATTGGCTCCTGCAGCCCCACTTCCCCTGTGATTTGGTATAAGTGGAATAATTACTTAATATTTTATGACTTGGTGGAAGAAGAAGAAGAAAATGCAGGAAACGGAGTCTCTGATCTCGCTTTTTTTATGGTCCACGTGGAAAGCGTTAAAAACATTAAACAACGACAGCGAAAGTCTCACCTCTCCATTTTGCTTTTCATCACTGCAGCACACATCCATCAGGTCAAGCAGAATGTGGCCAAGACTACCCAGGAGCTGATACCTGCCGTGTTCCCAAACACATGAGGTAGGCCTAATCAGCAGCAGCTCACGCTGGCAACAGCAGGATCCCGTCTGTTCTTCCTGGCGCCGTGTCATTATTGTCAGTGCAGGCTACTAGCTCAGTTCCGGGAAAAGGGGGCTCTCGCCTTTGATCCCTCGATTAATGAATCGCCCATTATTAGTACCCCCCTCTCCCCCAAAGAAAAGAGCTGAGATGAAGTCTGTGTTTTTCTGTGTATTTACTAAAACTGTATTGTCAGTATGTGCCCATGAGGGACTTTACATAGGCCTAGTCCCTTTTACTGAAGCATGCTGTCATGTTATTATGAGGTTGTGAATTTTGTGGGTTATACGAGTTAATTGACAATGATATTTTTTGCTTCTACAGCATTTTCATTGGTTATACGTGCTTCGAGTTCATCGAATGGAACTCTTGTTATGAACGCTTTTCCTGCAGCTCATAGGATCATATTTTACACAGAGTTTAAGAGTTCCAGTAACTGGGTTATGGGCATCTGTGTTAGAGGGCTGGCTCTTCTCACACACACACACACCCTCCTCTAGCTTTGCCAGGTGCGCTCCAGGGAGCACTGCATGGAGTTCTGACATCCAGCCAGCTGGACGAGGCGGTCCGGACCACCATGCGGTGTGGGGGGTGCACCTGTAGCCGTTCCTCCTTCATCGGGGCTTGTTTCGGGGCTCAGGTACGAAAGAACTTTCCTTTCACTTTCCACATTATGTTGTTGTTGTACCCCTTGGCTTTGTTGGCTTAATGGGCCTAGAATAAAAAGTAGAGAGTCATCACAGTATTTGGAAGAAAAAAATATTGAATGGACTGCACAGGGTGTTTTCTTCAGTGGCAGACTACTTAAGACCATTTGCCAATTACAGAAAGAATTACTGAAAATTACTCCAAGTTCCTTTGTGTAGCACCCCCATGGGTATTGAGCTGGTAGTGCAAGTCAGATTGAAGACTGGCGAGGTCCTTTATCTAAAATATGTTCTCAAATAAAACTAACTACAAAGAGAGCCAGTGCATAAGCAGACTATGGTTGTATTACTGGCCTTTTTCATATTATATGTACTTAAATCGGAAATTATTTCACAGACTTATAATGGAAAGAATTTATTTTCTTTTACTTGATAATGGAGAAAGAATTGTCTGTATGTACGTAGCCTTTCCTCACTGTTTTATTACCTCAAGGCCCATTGTTCCGCCCTCTTTAATGGGTCTTACCTTGGACCCAGTCCGCTGGAGCTCATCACTTCCAATGGCATCATCTGTTTTGCTTTTGTGTGCTTTACAGATGGGCCCTCAGGGTATCCCTGAGTCTTGGAAGAGCAGGACCCTGAGGTATCCACTACTGCTTCAGTTGGCAACCAAAGTCATAAGCCTGCGGGAGCCTTAACAATGTGTGTCAGCGATATTGTAGTTCATTGGTCCGCTGCAAAAGCATGTTATGGATTCGCTTTGAGTGTTAAATAAGCAGACAAATCACATTACATAATGATATTAACATTAGGCCAGGATCAACCTAATTGGGTTTTTGTTGTGCCAATAGATTCGCTTTAAAGGGCTTCTGGCTTCTGTAACACAACAGCACTGCAACAAAACAGCCCATGAGAGTTTGTTCTTAAAGTCTTGATGGATAAAACTTGATCCCCTTTGTTTTGTTTCATATGCGAAGTGTTCTAAAGATTGATTTCACATGTGGCAGTACCAATATGACTAATAGATTTTTTTGATTTTGCTATAGAGGGCTTTTATGTCTTTTGGCTCACTACACAATGTGTGTAAAACTAATAAAATGTATATAAAAGACTTTGACAGTGTCTTAATCATGTTCGTCCATTTGTTTCTCTGAGGACCAGGAGACTGAGTAAGCTGTGTATTTAAGTAACCTCTGGGTTATTGGGGCTCAGGGTTTGAATTAAGTTAAAGAACAGAAACTTATTTAGCTAGGGGGAAGTGAATTTCAACACTTTTGAATGTTCTTGCTGTTTGGCACATGCTCTGTAGAAGTGAAATAACAGAGGCATAGTGATTTACAGTCTGCAGGCAACCGGCAAGACAGCAACCTATCTGCTCCTCAAAGGAGCTGAACTGTTATTTCAAAAGCTAATGTGACTTCCACATCACCGTGTTTTCAATGGGTCCTGTGACACTGTTGGATGCTTGAACAAAAGACTGGATATAAAATTCTGCACTGTCAGAGCAAAAAAACGAAACCCTGCTGTCAGTGGCTGCTTGGTAAATGACATAGCACAGTTAAGTTAATAGGACAGTCAACATCTGAAAAATAAGTCAGTGGTTCCTGGGGTCATGATCTGGATTACACATATAGATGTTAGAGCCAGAACAGTAACTGACATTCAGTTTAGTGTTTGAAGGACCCGTGTTTTTAAGTTGCAATTTGTAACCCCATGTAGACCCCGTCTCACTTCAACCACCACAATCAATTATTCAAGTTCAACATAAATATACCAGTAATAAGCAACAATAGTAAATGAATCTCTTAATTGGAATTATATGTACATTGAAAGGTAAAACCTGATGTTTTAGTTAGTCAACATTTATTAACATGGTTAACATGGATAAAGCCTTACCCACAATATTAACATTAACGTTAATACAGGAATGATTGGTTTACCCATGTTAACAAAGGAAATCACTCACATATTCTAGATGTAAAGCTTTCTTCAATATATCATCGTATTTGCTTCATAAATATGCTGAAGTAAATGTTCATGTCAACTAATTCTGGTTAAGAAAATGTGTAAATTCTTACACATGCATATTTCAGTGCAGATTAGCAGAGATACCCAGTGTTGGTAAATGTCTAGGACATGAATCTTAGAGTGGAGAAAGTAGGTCTTCACAACTGGAGGGGGCCTTGTTAACATGTGTGTGCATTAGTAATGAGAACAGTCATCTGATACTGCAGCCATTTCTGTCCACACAGCAGGTAACAACACAGATCCCAAGTAATTGAAGCCAGATATGGTGTTTCCGACACCCCCACTCCCCCACCCACACACACTCACACACACATCAATTCATTATCTAGAAATGCATGTCAATAACGGCACATTGTTGAAATCGTTATTTTCTGCTGACATTTCAATATGTGAAAAAAATAAATGCAGTCTCCCTGTATGCGGGGAACAGCACATCCTGATTGCACCATTTTCATATGTTTTAATCATGTAATTTTCAAGGATATAGTTTCATTTTGAAGTAAAGTGCATTCCAAGGGGTAAAACTGAGTGTAGTTTCTATAACCCTCTCAATGATTTCAAATATAAAGTACAAAAGCGGTGTCCGTCTTAAAATAATGTAAAAGGATCCTGCTAGTTCTGAGATCCATTTGCAGAGCAAATGCATTGAATCATTTAAAGCATTTTAAGAGCAAAAATATTTGATGTCAACTGTTAAGAGTTCTCTCTCACCAGGTCAACAAGAATACACCAGTCACTCAAAAGTTGAAGCTATGACCAAATACTTTATATATATGTATCAAAATTCTGTTAATTCTTTATTTTTATCAAAAGTTTACATTATTTTACAAAGTAGTCATATCTTTATAACCACTCCTTTCTGAGAAGTCTGGAAAGGGAAGACATGAATGTACCATTTTAAAACATACTTTCCAAATCTTCATTTAATGTTGAGTTTCATTAAATATTTATGATCATAATGCAGAGGATATTTCTTTCTCCCTCGTTTTAGGACATTCCGGCTCCCGGGAAAAATTCCTCTCCGCTTTCCACTGGGTCAGAGTGGTCTGCTAGCGGGCAGATAAGGCCATCTATCTTTGGCAAGACAATTTTGCCACTGCTATCTTACCGCATTTTCCTCAATTATGGCAGATGCACAGATGAACAAGATTTCAAGGCCAAACATAAACAGGCAGGGGAGTAGAAGGAGTGGAAGGGGGGGTGGCAGTGCCATTTCAGGCTCTTTGAGAAATCCCCCACGGTCCAGGAAAAACTGCTAACATCTTCCCGGTGTGGAACTCTTTGCTCATGAATTTTCTCCACATGTTTATTCAGTGGTGCACTCAGAGAACCTCACGATAAATACGGCTACTGTTGGAGAGAAAAGGTGCAGAGCCTGGACCCATGCCACAGGCAGTCTCGCCTCTATTCAGGTCTCTCCAGCCATCGGGATGGAATGTGTGTGTACATGTAGGGCTTCAGGTCACTGCACTCTGATCGTAATGAGGATTACTCAGCTACTGTGAATCACTGGGCCCTCTCTACTGTATTGCTGTGAAGCACATCCGTTGAAGTACTAATAATAATAATAATAATACATTTTATCATCTCATAGAAATAAATAAAAATAAGAAAAATAAAAGTCAGTCAGTCAGTCCATAAGCTATCTTGAAGAAAAGATACTAAAGAAAAGTTGTACTAAGTTTAGGGTCGTTCCAGACAATTGTGTTGAAAACTTAGTGGTAAATGAGGGTTGAGAGCTAAGAGCTAACGGTGTAAGGTCGAATGAGTGTGTTGGTTGACCGGTAAGTTATGTTTGGTTTTGTTTGTACGTCTATGTTTGTTGGTCTGCCTGAAGCTTTAACATGAACACAGAAGCATCTGCTGAAATCGTGAAGAGCACGTGAGTGGAGTGCAGTAGAGAGAATGAGGGCTAGGGAGAGCCAGAGAGAAGGAAGGAAGAGGGAGAGTGCTGATCAGTTTTTCCATGCCTACTGACGTGAGCCAGGTTTCCTACCTGCTCCAGTGGGGCCGTAAACTTTACCACGGCCTGGGGTGTGATGCCACAAATGTTCTGGCTCCCACCTCATCTGTGCGTCTGAAGCCACCCACCCACCCACACTGTTTCTGCTGGGCTCACAGCTGCTCGTCTCACACACCTGCAATACCCATCTCGCAGTGCAAGTCTCCGAGATGTATGCTAAGTGAACAGGAGGAGGCAAGGGACTTGAGATTGAGGTTCAGATATGGCGCTAGTGATTTCGGTTTCTGTGAGAGGCTCAATAAGGACTCTCTGTTGTTTAAATGTGTAGCTAATAATCTGTTTGCATGACATGAGATTCATACTAGCTTTGGCTGTTACATACTCTCAAACATCATCAAATCAAGCACTAGACTCATCTTAACATCCTAAAATCTTCAGTGGAGGACAAGATGAGAAACAGACCTCTCTTGGACCTCAACTTGGAACTGCTTTTCAGGTTTTGGATAATATAAAGGAATGCATTAAAATTAATTAAAAACAAAGAATCAAAATGCATAGATGTACTACAGGTGCATTGGAATATAATGCATTTCAATGGATTCCTTATTATAACAACATCTCTACCGACATTATACTTTTGACAACAAAAACTACATTACTCTCCTTTAAATAGTTATTCTCTGAAAGAGTCGCTGCCACTGCAGTATAATTAGTGTCTACCTACCAAAACCATGGGTAGACTGCTACTAAGCAAAGTTCAGTAGATGCTCTGTCCTAACTGGTGAAACATTTTGTCAGAGGATGCTGTTGCAACACAGTGAAACTCTAGCCAGATGCTGATGGAACAGTGGCTGAAGACATGCTGCCATCTGGTGCACAGTTAGGGTGTTTGAACACAATACATTTCAGTCTGGACACTGCACAAGTCCACGTCATGATTGTAAGTCCTTATCTTATCTTTTGGCTTTATGGAATCAACACAAAGGTTTTATCTGGCATTATGACACTTATATGACAGCCAATTGATTAGCATTTCTTAGTCCATTCCACTTCAAAGTCCAATCCCCTTCAGAGGTGTCCTTCATGGCATCCACGTCAATCCCCTTGAGAAGAAGAACCAGAAGTTTGCCACCAAACAAACTAAACATGGCCTATTTAGGCTGCGATTTAGAAATGGCCTGCTTCAGTGTACAAACAGTGTTCACTGACTCTGAGGATTTGCACCTATTGGCAGGAAAGTGTGTGTGTGTGGAAAGTTTTTGAGTGTTTGTTAATTGGATTTCACACATAAGTCTTGATTTTTAAACAAATCTTTATCTTGCAGCTTTACAGGAAACAGCTACAAGCCTGAGTGAAATCGATGAAAAGGTGGTCATCATGAAACCCAACTGATAAAGGCCTACAAATCCACAAGTAGGGGATGTCAACTAGCAGCACAGAAAGTACCATTCTCAAAACTAACCGTCATTGTGTGCATGATTAAAATCTTTCCTCAACCCCAACAAAAAGATGATGTGTACTTTTACAGAGTACTTTTATAAAAAAGGGCTTTGAGAAGTGATGTTACAGGAAAATAAAAAGCAATGAGAACATGTACAAACATGTATTTATTCAAATATGTTCACTTATTGTTTCTTCTTTGAATAAATGTAGGTACATAATTGTAAATGTTTTTCTATGGATTTAAGGGTATGATTCTGTCTCACAAAGATACAAAATGGCATGTCACTCCAGGTGTTCCTCATTAGGTACCAATGTTTTACCTTTCTAATGAGTACATTTTTGTATCAGGACATAAAGGCATACTTTTTTGTCACCAGAGGTGCCTTTGGTCTTTTGAGGTACAGACAAGAAGGAACAGAATTGTACCTTTGATGAAGCTTTGCAAGATACAAAATACATTTTTGAATACCAAACACATTGCTGTGCCACAAGGTCACAGGTGAATCCTTAGTTAACCCTACCATTGCAGGCTGCCAACTTGACTTTGAATGGCATCATACAGTCCTTGCCCCTTGATTTGTTTACTGCACCGTTTTACCCGTTCTTGTTCTTATAAAAAACTGTAGACAAACAGAACGATACCTACTGTCATTAAGGGAGCGAGAGAGAGAGAGAGAGAGAGAGAGAGAGAGATTATGTTTTCAATACCTCTGAGATCGATTCATCTCCATGGCTTGTTTAAACTACGCACAATGTTGTGTGCCGCATAGGCTAACTTTAGTATGTCGATATGGGGGAAAAAATTAGGCCTAGGCCTATTAAACGTCACTTTAATATATATAGGCTATATATTGCAATGACGGTTTTCTTTTAAGAAAATCTTACAGGCTTTACAGCTAACACTGTCTTTCTCTTCTGGTAGAAGGTTGAAACTGTATTCGTGGCAAAGACCACAGACTGCCTAGTTGAAAATACGCACTTCCCTCATACGGTTTCAGACGAGTCCTCCTCCGTTCTGCCTCCGATGTACGGAAGGACTGTAATCCCACATACAGTGAAGCGATTGTGGGAGGGCTTGTCTTCTCTACTTTGAACTGTAAAAAAAACAAAATATCACTTTGTATCAAACGTAAATACTAATGCCATTGTATCCCTTACACTGTATGGACACTTTTTCGGTTGATAGCTGACTTTACAATCAAGAAAGAGAATGGATTTTAACGTCAAAAGATTTGCAGCGGACGCCGGCACTTTCCTCAGTCGCGCAGTTCAGGTAAATAAATGCAAGTCGACGGTCTCTTAAAACTGCACTGTTACTGACGCTTACCCATCAAGTCGGGTGTGACCCACACAACTTTGACAGTCATGCAGGCCCTACATATAAGAACTCCAAGAGGGCATTTCTGTTTAAGGAAACATTTCACAACTTTGCTAATGTTAGCTCAATAACTAGTTTGAAAAAGTTGCTGTCATGATATTATTATCGTTAGCTTGCTAGCTAGCTGTCGAGCTACAAGAGTGGCACATACGCGTCTGTTTTTTCCTTTTCTGCCATTCCTTAATACGACGCCAAGTGAAGCTTAAAACTACATGGACTTGAATCGAGTTTTATAGTTGTTTGTTGTCCCAAAAATCTAACGGTAGCTTTAACAAAAAGTCCTGGATAGCAAACTCAGCACATCCGGTCTCTGAGTGAGCTGTGATTGTAGCCTGTGGTACTTGGTAGGAGGCTAGCATACAGGGTCCTATGGTTTTCTTGGCACAACAAAAAGAGAACGCTTTGGTTTAATAAATGATCCCCTTAAAATAACATTGAACGTTTCCTGTCATTCTGTTTTTCTATATAAGCTTGAACATTTTAAACAAACTTGTCATGCCTGACAAGCAAGCTGACTTAGATAACTAGCTAACTTGGCTAAATAGCTTGGCTATGAAACTTTGTAAGTTAGCGTACTAACGTTATTTTAGCTTTCCGCTAGTTCGAGAATAAACTAATGATATGTAGGCTAGTCAAATGTATTCATGTTTTTATTAAGCTAGCTGGCTGACCATATTAATGTATCAGTTGTGGATATATCAGAAAAAAACGTGCTAAATTTTCAATAATTTCTAAGTCATTCATATCATCCCAAGATTTACACTAACCCCAACAAACAGGCATACTAATAACACATCTTTGTTACCCCACCTACAGTTTACTGAAGAAAAACTTGGACAGGCAGAGAAGACAGAGTTGGACGCGCATTTGGAGAACCTCTTGGGCAGAGCGGAATGTACCAAGCATTGGACGGAGCGGATATTGAAGCAAACAGAAATCCTACTACAGCCAAATCCAAGTAAGAGATTTCGCACTGTACTGAAGAGGTTTAAATGTTAAAACATGAAAACGTGCGCTTTTGAGCCAATGTACCTGCCTCTGAAATCCTTCAGGGTAAGGGATATATTTCCATATTACATAGGTTCCCCCCCCCCCCCCCCCCCCCCCCCCCCCCATACGACATGGGTATTATTGCAATATTCTGTACACATACAACCCTTATCACCTATTGATAATAAAACATGCAAAAGATTTCCATAATGTAATTTCTTTAGTTCATAAACTTTGGCTTTCCACAACCTGATGTTACTACACACTTTATTCAGCACAAAGGAGTTAAAAGTTCACCATGGACTACTTTAAACTGTCCAGGCAGCCGTGGCTACAGCTGCCCGCACTCTCCCCAAAACTCACACAGAGCCGTCACATGGCTCAACCCTGAGAGAGCAACTGGGGGCCCATCCAGTATGCTGACTGGAGCAGCTGATCTACACACAAAAGCATCTCTGACACCTGCCTACTGTTTGTTTACCCAGTCATAAGAGAACTCATTATCAAGTCACCAACTGCAGCGTTCCATCTGTGTCAGATTTACTTTTGAAGCAACACGAAAAGGGGTTTTGCAGATTTTGTAGGAGTTGAATTTGGAGTTTTGGTCTGTTTTCCTCACTTTCATTGAGGCACTAATTTATAATGTGAAAAGCAGAATAGAAACTTCAGAAACCCTCCCTTGTACGTCGCTTTGGACAAAAGCGTCTGCTAAATGTTAATGTAAATGTAAATGTAAACCGTTCTTATTCTTTATACAGAAAAAGAAAAGGAAAAAGGTGGAGATCACAAATTGTTGTTATGTCATTCGAGGTTGCTATTTCATGCAGCCCTGGTCACATAGCCCAGGACACTTTGTCTGTCTTATGACTCCTCTCTCTGTGACCTAATTGAGTTTCTGTCTGTCCAACTACAGATGTGAGGATAGAAGAATTCTTTTATGAGAAACTGGAGAAGAAAGTACCAAACCGGATGAACAACCACGAGGTGCTTGGCCAGTCCATGATCGATTCTGGGAATGAATTTGGACCAGGAACAGCCTATGGTAATCATGCGAACAGTGCATTTGGATAAATCTTTAATAGAAAGACACGTATAAACTTCCCTACATTTGACAAAGCCAGTTATACTAGAAATACACAAAATGCATGCATGTGCACATAGACCCTTCAAGCACCTACCCCGTTGCCCTCTGCCCTCTGAAGTGTTCTATTTGCAGGACAATATTTTGATATTTCTAATATTTCTAAATTGTAGTTTTGTACATTTGAATTTGGCCCATGGCATCAATTTTTCAATTAAAAGCATGCTGTAACTATGGCCGACAACTGTGGTTGAGTTTGTATTTCTGCGAGGATCCCTACACAGATAGACCTGTGTCTGTTTACCTCAATAACTGTAAAGAAACTGTAGAAAATGACTGTTTAAGTTTCAGTTTCTGTACAGACAGGATGCCCTTTTTTTTTTAGCTTGAGCACCTGATCCCCAAAATGTCTGCACAGCCATGACAAGAGGTACCCTGAGATCATTTTATAATGTCTTCACTGTTGTTTTGTCCCCTTGACCTTTTTCCTGTAGGCAACGCGTTGATTAAATGTGGAGAGACAGAGAAACAGATTGCGGGAGCTGAGAGAGAGTTTATCCAAAGCTCAGCCATCAACTTCCTGACACCTTTTCGAAATTTCCTTGAGGGGGATTTTAAGACTATCTTGGTGAGTAACTGGTTTTTACACTCTGGCTTATGAGCAAAATGATAGAATGTAGATGATAGTACTCTTACCACTCATAGTTTGACAACGTTGAATTGAACATTTTTATTGAGTAGAGTATACCATTTATACCATTTGAAGAGACAGCTTTTGACATGACATTGTTCTTCTATTAAAAGGCCTTTGGTGTACTGAGATGTTAGAATACCATTTTTTTTCAAAGTTTTAAAACAGCATGGCCTTAATTTCATCCAAAGATAGGTAATACAGTATTTTTTTCCGGCACACCGTGTATAAACCGAATAATAGTATTTAATGCAATTGTATAAAACAAACCCGTGTATTGACCGCATCCGTGTATTAACCGCAATTTATGCAACATTCTGATAATAGGAAAGGGTAGAAACCCTCAGGGTGCCTGTGCAGCTTCACAGTAACACAAGTTCATATTCACACATTTAAACATGAGTTGCCTAAGCTTGAGATAGTTAGGAGAGATCAGGCTAACTGGCATGAGGCCTCCATGTTTCACACCTCTTGGGAGGGTTTGCGCTCTACGGCATCCCCTTAAATACAGTAGAGTGGGAATGCACCACCAGTTACTTTAACATTCTTGAAGACTGAGTGTGAATGAAAGTGGGTTATCTATCCAATGTTGTTTGTACCTGATACATAGGTTTCGTATGTGTAAGAGGGAAAGGGAGAGAGACCCCTCTCGTTTATCTGGCAGAGTAACCGTGCCTTACCAACTTCCAGGAGAAAAAATGCATTGCCATGTCCATACCTGCAAACTAGTCACTTTTCTGCTAAATTCGCCGTTTTCCAAAGAAATATGCCATTTAAGTGAATTGTGTAGATCCGAAGAGTTTTTAAGGGCGGGGGGGTTTGCAAGGGCGGTGAGGATTGCCACAATTTCCCGCGGAATGGACTTTCAAGAACAACGGGATAGCTATCTTCACAAGAAAACATCTTTGGTTGAACGCGAGTCATTTGGCCAATCACAATCAAGATAAACGACAGCATCGTCTTCTTTCCCATGGATGAAGTAAACTTTTCGGCTACGTCAGAACCAAATCTACTTCGATGGACACGAGCGTTAGTTTTGAGGTAAGTCTTGTTGTCTGCCAACGATGTAATATGCTGTGTATCTTAACATTGCTATAATATGCTGTGTAACTTAAACTTGATTTGGCAAAAAAAATCTTACTTTAGCAACATTAAGTGTGTCGTGATCCACATGCGTTTCATGAAGTGGTTGTTGGTTATCCACAAACCCCTTGTAAAAGGGCACACACCAGCTTTTTCAGATGACATACTTTCTGCATTTGTGCAGTAGTAGTGCTATATAAATAACATCTGGTGTGGGCTTCTTATTAATGAACTTAGTATGCTTCAAATATCAAAATGGACTATATTGTCATAGCTATGGGCATAAGGGCCGTGTGATTGTGGTTTGATGTGTGCATATATGTCATGCCAGCGCTTAACTCTGCTACTACTCTAATAATGTTTTCTTTGTCTAGGCGATGGTTCTCGCTATTCTTTCCGAACATTTACTTCCTTTGACCTTTTCACCAGTGATGGTGAACCAGGCCCAAGCGCTGGCTGAAGACAAAGTAGCTCTGAGTGGGCTGAAGCTGTCACGCACATCAGCAGCTTACAGAATGATGCATGGATTGGGATGATATGTTAATAAATGTGTCTTTTTTTTTTACCTGAAGCAAATGTTGTCTTTTCCCTTTATTTTCTTTTTGGAGTACACCAGAATGCTTAATTTAGATGTTAAAATCAAATTATTTTCTATGGGGGGGGGGGGCATACCCCCCTACAGGGGTTTGGTTTGTCACCTTTTTCAGCCCTTCTGAGTTTGCAGGTATGCCATGTATAAGCTGCAACGAGTTGCAAACAAAATCAGTAAATAAACAGCGGTTAATATTAGGGAAATGACGGTAGCCCTCAAGACCAAACTTAATGTTTTTAACTTAATTTATTAATTTTCTCTGAGTGGAGCAGTAATGCAATTATGCAGTCACCAGGCAGATTTCCCCATCCAGTGACACTGTAGATAAGAGATCCTGTCATTGTTTAATGTAGACAGGAGTGAGGATAACGCTGTTTTGTTTTTCAACCTTGCCTTTGTCCAGAAAGAACGCAAGCTGTTGGCAAACAAGCGGCTGGATTTGGATGCGGCCAAGACGAAGCTCAAGAAGGCCCGGATGGCCGATGCCAGAGCTCTGGTGAGTGATGATCATGCCCGTGAAGTCGTAAAGCCCTTTCACTCACGCCTGTAATTTGTGTCACGTCCTGCTTATGTCACAAGCCACAAGACCCAAACTGCTGCTCTGTGACAGCCAGCGCGAGGTCAGGCGAGATGTTCCCGAAATTGCTGCTTTTTTTATCTCTTTTTATCTTGATGTGGCAGTATCTTTTTTCTGTCCACCTCTGTGTCTTCCCCTGTGTTCTCTTGTTTTCTCCCTGCCTGTTTAGCCCCTCAGCACCAACCCTCCACCTGGGGATGTTAGCTATGCTAATGTCTGTTACATGCTGAACTTCCTTAATAATATAATGTTCAAATGGCAGAAGGTTTGTCTTGGTTCAGATGGTCTTAGAGGCCAGGCTTTTCACCACAGTTGCTGTCTACTCGTGCAAGCGATGACTTTCTTTCTCTGCCCTGGGTTTTCAGGAAAAATGAACCCACCCTCCGTTAATATATAACCTTGAGTTGAAGAGCGATGGTTATCAAGAACCATTTTTTGTTTTTGTTTAGCCTCAAAGCCTTTAAGGCTTCTTTCGAGCTTTAATGCTGTTTGCTCAACAGACCCCGTGACATTACAAAATTGTGCACCACCCTTTGTTCCACTTTGAAAAAAAAAGAGAAGTAGGTATTTTGCAAGAAGAAGAAGAAAATAACAGTACTCATCAGAATCTTTCTGAGCACTTTTAAATGTCATGTGTAGAACTGCAGAAAGCCACGCACTCCCATTTCTGTTCTTAAAGAAATAAATAAAGAAATGACCAAGACATTTGTACCCATAATTGGACCTCCTGGCTTATAACATTATCTCATAAAGCTCTCTGCCATCCCCTATGCTTGCAGTAAGCACAGATCAGGTCTTTATTATCAACGGCTCATATTTCTGGATTTTGATCGTCGTTTTCCGCTTGTTGGTTTACTTTCTGCTCCAGCCTAGCAAGAGAAGGCAGTTGGTGTTTCTGTGTTGGTGAAAATGTGCTGCAATTAGTGGTCAGTGTATTAGAGTTGTGTGTCTGTCTTTGCGTAGCCAGTGAGAGTGTGTGTGTTTGTGCGGTGACGTAGTAAAGTAAGTTTGGCGCACATGTTGGCCGTCTGTGCGTGCCTTTTTTCCTGGCATTGGGGTGTCAACAACTGCTGCCCTAATCTATCTCTGTCCCCCCTCTCTTTCTCTCTCACACTGTTTTCAATTGCTGAGCAGATGTGGGCAGAGGAAGTGACAAAGGTAAGTGGAATGCTCTTGGCCCGGCTGGCAGGGCCTGCGCCTCTTGGCAGTTAGCCGTAGCCTGTAGCATGAGCTCAGCGCCATTCCACTCCGCGCAGCAGCCACAGGCAAACCCTCAGGCCCCCTCTTTAGCGGTGCTCGGCCCCAGAACAATAGTGAAATGCTGGAAGGAACCGGACACTCGTCCCCTCTATTGTGCAGCGCTCCAGCTGCCGTCGGTCAGCGTTTACTGGCTCCTTCCTGCGTTCATTTGGGCAGGGTGTTTTTGAGTAGAGGGAGCTAAAGTGTAACAACAAATGTAACTCGGACTGCCATATTACTGATGTTGATAATGTTCATGACTGATTCTTTTTGTGTAAAATTCATTTTGTGTAGCAAATGGATTGCGGTGAGTCGTCACTTCTTCTCTTTAACTCATTTCTATTTAACTCATGTCTGTGCTTTTTAATCATACAGTGTTAGCCTTGATGTGTCTCATGTGACAGGAAAAGTTTCCATTATGAGTGTCATGAGTTTGGGGCCTTCTTAGTTCTGACCATCTCCCTACCCATCCCCCCCATCTCTTTCCTCCCTCTTTCTTTCTTTCCTTTTCTCTCTCTCTCTCTCTCTCTCTCTTTCTCTCTGTCTCTTCTCTACCTCTTCGACTTCTCTCTTCTGTCTCTCAGGCAGAGCAGGACTTGCGGATGACTCAGAGTGAGTTTGACCGACAGGCAGAGATCACCAGGCTCCTCCTGGAGGGAATCAGCAGCACTCATGTAAGGAAAGGGTCAACAAGCACGCTTTCATAATACAATATAATAATTGTCAGATGTTATTCGCACAAACGTCACACTGCAACACACACGTGGATAAATAGTGGCGGCACAGGACACACACACACATACACACGCGAACACATAGGCCTGAGGTCTCTGTTATCAGCACACTGGCAGCTCAACACCAGGGAACACCCCCCACACCCCCACCCTGTCGTAATGGTTTAAACTCAAATGTGGAACACCCCCCACACCCCCACCCCATCATAATGGTTTAACTCAAATGTGGAACACCCCCCACACCCCCACCCCGTCGTAATGGTTTAACTCAAATGTGGTCTTCTCCCATTAGGCACACCATCTGCGCTGCTTGAACGACTTTGTGGAGGCTCAGACCACGTACTACGCACAGTGTTACCAGTACATGGTTGACCTGCAGAAGCAACTAGGAAGGTACATGACACAGTTCCCATTGAGCAAAACCACGTGTTAGCTTGTTTTGTTAAGTCATTCGCATGGGTAAATATGCACTCTGTTTGTTCAACGTTAGTCGCTGAGACTGTTAGTGACAGCCAAGTGTGATCCAACTGAGGTCTCAGTCAATAAATGTGATGTGTATTGTTTCACTTTGCATGATACAGTAGGTGTGATGAGTACACTCATCTCTATACTGCATACGAATGACACAGTTATGAAAGTTAACTGGTTACTACAAGACACGTTTTGCAAAGGCAGCAAGTACGGTACGGATGTCTGTTTTTGTGTAGACATAAAAGGAATGGCATGAATTCCTTTGTAAGTAATATATTTTCTACAGCAAGCATTTCTACAGTGTAGCCTACAGTAAGCATATTGACATCATGAGGCCCGGCTGGGGATTTGTGGAAGTATGGGAAACTCTTTTGGGGGAATGTAGACGTAGATGTAGACATTGTAGCAAAGCGAAATAAATATAAAAGTTCTTACTATAACTAACAGCACTCAACTTGAATCTGTTTTTTTTGAAGACCTAAGATTTAGCCCAGGCCACTGTTTGCATGTATTTGTTATTGAGCGTGTAGGCAGGGTTTGCAGTACAAGATGCTCTTGTTGAGAATGAAAGCTAAACTTCAGTCTATGATAGATGACAATAGTCACATCCAAAGAGAGAAGCAAGGCAGAAACAGATCATACAGTTTGGTGTCACTAATTACTAGGATAGACCTACCTACCTCTTCCCTCACCTTATTTTATACAATACAGTAACCTCATCCTACCTGCTTCCTCCCTCTCTTTTGCCAGTTTCCCTTCCTCATTCGCGTCCAACAACAACCAGTCGTCTATGAGCGGGGGTGCCAGTGTGTCCGTGCCCACCCTGCCCTTGTCGTCTTCTCTGCCCGCCGGCCGCAGCTCGTCCGCCTTCAACGAGCTGCGCAGCTGCAGCGGCAGCCGCAAGGCCCGCGTGCTCTACGACTACGACGCCGCTGGCAGCAGCGAGCTCTCCCTGCTGGCAGACGAGGTGGGCGACGGACGAGTCACCACACACAGCAGATAGATGCTGGGGGGGGGGGGGGGGGGGTGTCAGGTAGGGGTGTGTTCAAAATATCGATACGGGGATACATCGTCGCGGGCCTCTTTACGATGCGTGTATCGATACGGAGGCGTCAGTATCGATACTTCACGTGCAACAAAAAAAAAAAAAAAATTATTATTTTTTTTTTTTTTTTTTTTTTTTTTTTGTCTGTTTCTTTGTACAGCGTCTACTTGGTTCATGTGCCTGCCTGCATACTTTGCCCATCATCCAGTTTATGGTATAATTTGAAAGCAGAGTTTCTGTAGAATCCACATGAGGTGACAAATATGTTATGATGTACTGTCAAGGAGTTACAGGCAATTTTTTTTTGTTATAAGCCTAAAATATCGGGATACATATCGTATACGTACGTATCGCATGTATCGCGATACATATCGTATCGCGACCCCTGTATCGGGATGCGTATCGTATCGCGAGGTGGTTGGCGATACCCACCCCTAGTGTCAGGGATAACCACCCTTATATACTGCATTACCTCAGAATGAAGACACCACAACAAGAGTAAGATTAAATACAGATGCTTTACTGGCCAGAGGAGTAATATGACATGAACACCTCCATGCATATACTGATCTCTCTTTTACACAAATGTAGCAACGTCTCTCCTCCCAGTCTTGTTGAGTGACGGACGGGTCACCACACACAGCAGTTAGATGCTAGAGGGGGGGAGTGTCAGGGATAACCACCCTTATATACTGCATTACCTCAGAATGAAGACACCACAACAAGAGTAAGATTCAATACAGATGCTTTACTGGCCAGAGGAGTAATATGACATGAACACCTCCATGCATATACTGATCTCTCTTTTACACAAATGTGGGAGATAAGCTTTCACACACATGACATTGCCAGTTTTACTGCCAAAAGACACAAGTTAGTGTGTTGGCAAGCTTCTATCCGTGTCAGCTGGGCTGTTAGTGGTGTTTGCAAGGTTTTTGCATGCCTTTTAGGTAGTTAGCTTACTAGTTTTGGAACAGAACTCCGTATTGCTGCTTTAAAGTTTTTGAACTTTCTCTGTTTTAGGTGATCATGGTTAGCAGCGTCCCAGGGATGGACCCTGATTGGTTGATGGGAGAGCGTGGAAACCAGAAGGGAAAAGTGCCAATCACTTACCTGGAGCTGCTGAACTAGGCCCTGGATAGCCGCAGCACAGCCAAGCATAATCCAGGCCTTATCTCATATTTATAATAATGATTAATGATAATAATAATAATAACTTTGTATGCAGCCATGCTTTTAAGAGGTGTTTTTCTCATCTGTTTTGTGTTATCCGGTTGGTGGACACCTCTACTGCCTGTATCCACCACACTGGAAGCTCAGCGACCCCCCCCCCCCCGACCCTGCACCCTACTTAACACCCCAAGTGTTTACAGAATCATTGACTCAGATTACGTGTTGTTTTTTGGAATAGTGATTTTTGGTGAGATTGATTGCTAGTTGCCCCCTGCTTCCTTAAGGAGCAGTGAAATGCCTGGGGGGGGTATGTTTTTACAATGAGATTATTCATTTTATTTTCGCGAGAGAGATAACATGAGAGAGCACTTGAATGTAAAGAAAGGCTGAAAGATTGAAATATTTTTTATTTCTTTTTCTTTTCCTTCTGAGAAGTCTTAAGTGTATGTGGGACTGCTTTGAGAAGCCTGTGCCACAGAAAGAGTGAGAAATAGTTGCATGTTCCTCCCAGAGGAGCTGTTTCCAGGGTTGACCATATCAGTATCTTGAAAAGAGAGCCTTCTCTGAATTCCTTTAGCCTAGGGAGAAGAGACAGCAGGTCATCAATTATATTAAGGGCTCCATGGCTTTAGCTCAGTGCCTTTGGTCTGGCCATATAGGCTTGAGGTTTTATATTAATTACAACATTTAATTACTGGATGCCTAAGTGCACCAGAACCCCCTTGTTCCTGCATTTCAAATAACCAAAATGAAATCAAACGAAGATCTTTTCATCTTTTTCAAAGGTAAAAAACATGGACCAACTCTTCACCACTGACCTTAATGACAAGATGCACACTCCAATAGCCCCCCCCTCTCTCAGGTCCAGGTGTTCATAGGGTGTAGAAAACGCTCATGAACATGCAGACAGTGTACAGTGCCTTCATCTGTCCTTTGGCCTTATGTGGGCGTCACACATAGGTTCCTTGCGGATTGTTTAAACAGAAATTGTGGTCTTAAACCTCACTACTAACCTTCGCTACACCATGTCCTCCCCCTACTCATCCACACTTTTACCGAGAGAATTGTTTTTGAAAAACAATTTCAAAAACATTCTTTACATTATATAGCAGTTAAAGAACATTTTTAACGGCCTCTTTTGTCTTTTGTTAAGTTGTTTAAATAGATTGTTGTAAAGAATGTAAGCATTGTGTATTAAAAACCCTTGTGGTATAGCCTTTTCTTTCCCTCTGTGTGAATTTGTATGAAGATTTAGGTATTCATACTTATGTTTGACTATTTGACATATATTTGTGTGCACATTATACTGTGAAAAGGACACTTTACTGCCATTCTGCAGGGTGACGTATTTTCACAGGGTGTTTGTTATACATCTGTCCAGCAGAGGTCAGGCCTCTCCGGAAAAAGGAAGTGTTGATATTTTTTACATGCATCACCATAATGATATTATTTTTTAGCATTTAGCAAAACATAGATATAACACACACACACACACACACACACACACACACATATATATATATATATATATATATATATATATATATATATATACAGTATATGTGTGTATGTCTATATACATTTATATATACATATAAAGAGAGAGGGAATGGGAGATGCTTCAGATTATGAAGCTGAATGTTTTTTTCTTTCTTGTGGAACTGTTTCAGGTGTCATGGGTAATAACTGAAGTAGACAAAAATTAAAAGGACTTCTAGCAGACATGAAAATAAAGCCTATTTAAAATGAATCCACCTCTCACATAGACATGAGTTAAGCTTCTGGGTTGTGTGTGGTATACATTATTTTAATATTTTTTTTTAAAGTAGTGACACATTGTACTACAAATAACAAAATGTGATTCCACCCATGGCTGTCACAATTCTTTGTGGTCTGTGACATTGCGATCCGTACATGTAAGGTTGTTTTGAAACAAGCACCTTCATAATAAAATGAAATAAAATAATAAAATAACTTTATGTAACATGCTAGTTGGAACTCATTAGACATAATTTACATTCCTCTATCAAAAACATGCAAGATCACATGAATAATCTGGGTTATATCAAGATGTTTAATGTACTGTGTGTGCTCGTGTGAGCATATGTGGTCGGTCTGGAGGGGGTTAAGAGGAAGTGGAGCTGCGTAGGGGCCAAGAACTTCCTGTTTGCTGCATCTGGAGCTAGCTCTCTCCAGCTGCCCGTTACCCAGCCTCCCATGCTGGGGAGGGGACACACGAGGCTGTGACACTTTGGTGGGGACAGTTCTCTAGTTAGTGTGCTGTATAGAGAGGCCATTTGTCATCAGCTTAAAATCTAGCCACATGCCTCAATTTAAGTATTGTTGAGGATTAGGAACAATAATATAGTATAAAAGTATGTGGGTATGAATCACATGAAAATATATTAGAGGCCTGATTTATTGCTGTAACATGCCTTCACTCAAAAATAAGAAGCAAACAAAAGCCTCCGTTCAGATAAAGATTACCAACTGACTGAAGCAATTTTTTTATAAGCAAACCAACCACAGCTCTCTGAATTGTAATTTTCTCTGGTAAGATAGAGAAGTGCATTTCCTCTTTCAGCACATGTGACCAAAAAAAAATATCTGTAGATGTGCTATTTTTTAACACACACTTATCTGGAATCTCTTTCTTACTCAATGTCAAACTTTTTTTTTTGACGGTGAGCAACAAATTTCACAAAAAATCCAGCTGAGTAAAAGAAGTAAAACACCACGCAAGAGTTACACCATGCAAGAATATGACTCAAAAGAGAGCCCTTTAGGACACTGTTTTGTCAAATAAGACCGGTGCTGTGAATGTCGATCTTCAATCCCAAGAGATGGCAGCTGTGCCTTGGGCCCTGCACCTTTAAGCAAAGCTCCTCTAGTTTCTCTTTCAGTCTCTCCATCCCTCTCTCTCTCTCTCTGTGTCATTCTCTATGCTCAAACCACCATGACCCAGAGTATCACCACAGTGGTATTCTGGTTACGCTCTGGTTTAGCCTGCACACAAGGTACATGTCATATGGAAGATACTCACAGAGACCTCCAAGCTTTTGGCACCAACTTCTGGGAGTGTGGGCGATTCATTAACCTTACCTCTTTTTCCCCATAACCAGTATATATCAGTAGACTCTTTTAAGTGAGGTAGTTTTAGAGAGTGAAAGGCAGGTAGAGTTCGTGAATACATAGGTGGCTCTTTTGGCTAAGGTTGTTTGTCATGGTATTTTCATATTGGTCTCTGTGGACATTGGCCGTAGCCACACGGTGTGGCGCACCACTGGAACTCATGTCACAGTCCCAGATAAATGATGCAAACGAAGGAGGAAGACATGTGGGCTATTAGTGGGCTGATGGTCCTGTTTTCTCACAGGAAGATACAATCCTATTTTAAGTGATCAGCTTCCTCAATTGGTGGGCACACACCATAGCAGACTTTACGTTTTGGAGAAATAAGAACACTGAGCCCTCAGGACAAAGCAAGCAGAAGAGTCTAGCAGTAACAATTTGAGACGAATGTGAGTCTTCAGAAATGTGGTCAATGTGCACCGCATTTTCCCTAGCACATAGCTGGAGATACTAACTGAAGATACTAACTGAAAGTAGTAACGCAGATTCAAAACTGGGCAGTTGCTGCACATCTCAGCAAAACAGGAAATTTCAAGTTTCCTCTGCTACTTTTAGCAACATGTTTGCATCACACAGCCTCAGCAAAACTCACATCCAAATGCATTCACACGCGCCCCAGTACGTGCGTATCAACCAGCAAGCCACAAGATGTGCACGGTACGACCACACGCTCTCGCCTACTCCCGTGACACCAAAACTGAACCGCACACACACAGCTCTCCATCATGAGAACTTGGGGCACACCCTCACAGATGGTGAAATTGTGGTGAAGACATATCTTATCACACCCTTGCGTTATCTTTTTTTTTCTGAAGAAGAAGAACTAAACAATTCACAATCAAAATTAAATGAAAGCAATGTAAATCTTGACCTGTTTTATAAGTTAATCATGTGTGGCACCTTCTTGTTTGGGTCTACGCTGAATCAGGGGGAGGTTGTGATGTTACTACTCCCTTTGTAATTACATCATTCCTAACAATCACACACTTCATGAAGTGGTAAAACTTGAGTCAGTTTTAGAAGGATTTGGACTTATTGTGTGGAAGTAATGTTTAATATCAGATTAATGCCAGGCACTGAGTAGCAACATAGGTAAGACGTAGTGACATTTCTGGTACTCAAAATCATTTACATTAATACAATAAAAGCATATTTCAATCCATTTAGTTGTGAAAATGTACCGAAGTGTTTGACGACATACACATGATAAGGTGTGTGTGTGTGTGTGTGTGTGTGTGTGTGTGTGTGTGTGTGTGTGTGTGTGTGTGCGTGGTGCGTGGTGCGTGTATTAGTAGGAAGTTGCTTTCCAGCATCTCTTCTTTATGGCTTTGGGTAACACTCTGGGCTTAAGGGTGAGGAAAATAAAACCAGTAATGCTTAAGAAAATGACCATCACAGATGAAAAGAGCAGGATGAACCACCAGATGGATTCCACACTGCTGTCATGACACACGTGTCTGTCCAAACTAACCACACTGTGTGTATTGTGTGTTCGATCTAAACATCTGACCTCTTCTAGGTCAACAATATTAACCAGTTTTTTAAATGTTCTGTACCAGTCCAGGTGACAGCAGTTGAAACGGTTTCCGTTGACAAACACAGATTCTAGTGTCTGGGCTAGCCTGATGGCCTGTTCATCGGGGATAGTGGTGAGGTTGTTGTCCCTCAAGTCCAAAACCTTTAGGTCCAACCCCATTAAAGACTGTGGAAGCTGGGAAAATGAGTTTTGAGAGATGTTTAGAGATTTCAAGTGGTGAAAGGAGGAAAAGTCAAAGTCCCGCAGGCCTGTGTTCCCCAGTCCTAAGTGCTGAAGAGTTTCCCCCAGCCCTGCTAAAGAATACGGCCTCAAGTAGAGACCCACATTGTTTGAGAGTTCTAGATGGATCAGGGGAGAGCCCTCAAAGGCAAAAGGTGGCAGATCCACTATGTCGCACCCTGCCAGGCGAAGCTGTTTCAGAGAAATAATGTTCCTCGAAATAACACAGTCTGCATAGCTAGCATTGGCGACCTCATTCTGGCCACATATCCCTATTGTGTTGTAGCTGAGGTCTGCTGTGCTCAGCCGAGGCAGACTAGAGAACAGTTTGGGCGGGAGTCTTCGAATGTCATTTAGGCTAAGATTGAGATGGGTGAGGTTGTTAAGCTCACTGACGGAGCGCTGCCCAGCATGAAGTTCAGTCACCATGTTGTTACTCACGTCCAGCTCATACAAGGTGGCCGGCAGTACCCCTGAGGTGATGTTGAGGGACTCCATGCAGTTTGTCCTCAGCCTGAGCTGGTACAGACGGGGCATTTGCTGAAGGAAGCCCAGAGGGAAGTTGGCGATACGGTTTCCACTCAGGTCAAGCTGCTCGAGTGAGGAGATGTCTCCGTGTAGACTCTCGTCCCACAACTCGGCCGTGACGTTGGTTACATTCCCTTGAAGGTTGTAAAAGACAACACTGGAGTCCCAGTTGGTTTTGTTGCTATTTGCCAGATGGTCATAAAAGCTGATCTTGTTCTGGGAAAGCAGCAGATTGCGGAGATGGCTGTGTGGCGGTAGAAAGGGGAAAAAGAAGAGCTTGTTGTCAGACAGATCTAGAGTCTCCAACTGAAATGTGTCGTTTAAGTCCTGGTTGGAGATAAACCACTCAATGTTATTGTGACTGGCATTCAAGACAACCAGTTGGGTCATCTCAAAGTTCACCAGGCACGGCAGGAAGTTGAAGGCTAGGTTGAGCCTTTGGAGATTGTTTAGGTTATCAAAAGCCCTATCAATCTCATACAGTTGGTTTCTCTCTAGGTTCAGCTCCTTAAGCTGATGAAGATTGCTGAAAATGGAACCATCCAGCCTAGACAGGAGATTCCTGGACAGAGACAGGCGTTCCAGAGAGGTGAGGTTCTGCAGCAGCTCAGCAGCCATTTCTTCAGTGATGGAGTTCCCGGACAGGTCTAAAACCTTCAGTCGGGATAAAAAGTGCAGGGATCGTCCAGTCTGGCCATCACCAGGATGCAGGGAATTCTCTGCCAAATTAAGAATCTCTAAATGGTGGGAATCCCTGAATGCATTTGACTCCACCATTTTTAAACCATTGTTTGCACAGCTGAGAGACCGCAGCTGGGGGTATCTTGAGAGCCAGCCATTTTGTAGTCCTTTGATTTGATTATTGTTCAGAGAGAGGTCTTCGATATCCGTCGGCAGATCTATGGGCACAGAAGACAGTTGGTGGAGATCACATAGAGCCATCTTTTGCGTCTGAAAGACAAAAAAACGTAAAGGAGAATCAAGCATTAATTAGGACAACACATTTTCAAAATTGGGGTGACTGAGGGGAGGGTCCATCTCAAGACAGGTCTGGGCTTTCAGATCAGTCTTGTAATCAAGCTCTTGGTTTTGGGACCAAGGAAGGTCAAGAGCTTGGTTTTTTCTTAGTAAATATCGTGCCTGTGTCAATATGCGTTATTCTCTGTACTTGTGCTCCCATGGACCTATGAAACTTCATGAAATAAATAAATACTGTTTCAATTCAATGTCCGCATCTAGCCTATAACAGATCAACTTCATGAAATAAATAAATACTGTTTCGATTCAAAGTCCGCATCTAGCCTATAACAGATCAAATACCCGGAAGTGTTATCGACTTGATTTATCAAGGATGCATCAGTAGGTGACTTGTGTGGACTTGGGTAGTCTCAAAATGCATTTCAAACAGCGTAGCGGCAATGGCAACAGAGGAAAAAACACATAACTGCAAGTTTCAACAATTTTTGGACTTCCACCATAACTACGAACATAATTATTTCCTGCCTTTGGCTCTTTTATAGGCAAACATTGTGAATATATCAAAAAAAATGTTTTAAATAAACATGAACGCAGTCAAATTGGTGTATGATATTATATTATATTATATTAAACGCACAATGTCTTACTCTACAACATAGACATAAGATATCTTCCCAAGGCCTGGAAGACTTCATATATTTGAGTCTGTTTCCCCTTTCAGTTCTATCTGCTCTATGAATGTGCGTTTAGTGAGAATGGGCCATGAGGCATGAATGGGAGTAAAGCTGTAGAACTAATGTTCCTAAAATGCAAGTCTGAAAATGTTAAATTGATTAATTGAAAAAAATATAAATTAATAATATGATAATAATAATATTGGTTTTCATTCTTGGCAGAAAAAATGACTTATCTCAATAAAACATATGGATAAACACTGGACTACAAGGTTTAAATGATTACTAGTGCTTAATTGCAATGGTCCCTTTATTGTAGCATTTTACATTCTCACTATTTGTATTTGATTTATTACTGTTAGGACTGTTAAAAGTGTTGGTCTAGTCTTGGCCTTGACTGGTATGGTATGGGTCTTGGGATTGACTTTGTCTCGACAGGTGTGGTCCTGACTACAACAATAACTCTTGATCAAATCTTCAACAATCTCTTGATCAAATAAGAAAATGTCTGTAAAAATTAGTGTATTTATATATTATATAAATTCCTTTAATATTCAATTCTACTTTCATTTGAAATTTACAACAAATTATTATTATTTAATGAACAGCCGGACACACATTAACTATCTGATAAAACTGACGTAAACGTCAAGATGCAACCTCCAGATTATCAAATAAAGAATGATTAATCATTAGCTTTTCATTCTTTTTCACCGCAAAAATTTCAGACAGATGAACTTCAAAAGTCGTTGTGAATACTTCACAAGCTCGACAGCTTGTTCCTTGATGAGTGTGTTAAAGTCCGATATATATATTATATGAAATCAACAGAATCTTCCCATGTTAAACCTGTCTGAGCTTACCCCTCTGAATCACTGATACATTTAGGTTACCTGTATCTACCCAAACAGCTAACTTCAGTGGTCACTTTTGTACCTGTCACTTTTTCTGACCAATTTATAATCTTTCACACACATTTGTGGGGTAATTTGATTCTTAATAACTCTATATGGGAATAAAAACAGTTCAATTATTTCAATCATTTATTCACTTCATAACCTCAACTCACCTACTTTGATGAGTTATCTCACCCAAGCAGCATTTCCCCCAACATTCATTGTATATATATATATTATATATATAAATAAAATAAAGTTAAATTCACATACTTTTACAACAGGGCATACAAGGTACAGACAAAGACAATAAGATAGAGCGGTAGAGTGTAGACTAAAGTTGACATCACTGTGCAATACAACTCAATATCGCGGTATTTACCCAGGCTTTGTCTAAGCTGAAATCGCAATTTTTCACAAGCACATTGGTTGGAAAGCCTATTGTGACCATGGATATGTCATCAATCATCACTTACCAGTTTGCAAACAGACGCATGTGGATGGCAGAATGTAGTCATCAGGTAACCCAATGTAAGGCCCAACAAGGAGGGAAAGAGACTGAGGACAGACATCTTCTCATATTTACTGTAATGAAAAGAGGAGATCCTAGTCTTTAATCCCAGTGGTTTAGTCATCTATCTCGGTCTACAGCACATGTTGCTGGCATGAAAGATTCGTTCCACCTCCTCCGTTCTCACCTCCTCAGCAACAGATAAATAGTCAGCCTGTGTATTTTGTAACACATACCTAGTGGATTGAAGGTAACCTATGTGTTGGATGGAGCATGAATTAGGCCTACTGACCCATCAAACTTTGCAGTGCGTATAAGACTTTTAAACATTTATCCTTTGTCCCTCTTTGACTGCCTGCAACCCCCAATCTGAATATCGTTTAGGCTACAAATCAAAATAGTGGGCCGTAATCTCCTAAAGCCCACAGTGTGGCATTTTCATAAATTATTGAGAAACATCCTCGGTAACTCAATACTCAATAAATGCCACAATATATCAGTGAGTCTGAAACCATCCATTGGAGGTTCGCGCAAGCCCTCTCATGCATGCAGTATAGGCTAATCATGCATTTGTATTTATTCCGATTGTACAATATTATTGTATTTATCGTTATTTCACTAGGCTATAACCTCCTTATGGGTGTAGTTTCTGTTATAGGCTCAAAAACCTTTAAAACAATAAAACTGTGCAGATGTGTAACCAAAATCAAACTACCAGTCAAGGATACATTTTCTCAGGAATACATTATTAGGAGTCCGACAATTCATTGGCGCCTTGCCAAACCAATACAAATCTCAGACCACTTTGTGTATGCATATTGAATTGAATCGATTGACAATGTAATTTACTTTCAAGCGCTGTATGCTAACAGCGTAATCTTCAATGCACTTCTAACGCATCTAGTGGTTTACCTCTGAACCATAACCTACACTAAGCAGAAGCACTCGAGTTGTAGTTGCATGTGGGCGGCAGTGATGGAGTTCGATGAAGCTCCCACTTACGCTAACGGCCAGGCTGGCGTCCTCCTCCGCAGCGGCACAGGCAGGTTCGCTCCGCACCATAGCCACATACAAAAGGTCTACGTCCAGACCGATGGCCACTTGCATCTGAGATGCAACTGTTTTCATGTGCCGCTATGTGTGAGCAGCAATATTTGCGGAAGCAGGCAACGGAAACCATGTCACATGCAGCCTCTGCCAAGATCATTAAAGTTTTGCAGAACGATGGCTTAGAAAACACGCCGTTTTTTTCAAGGCAACCACATCCCAATATGGTCATGGTCTCAGCCCATTTCAACAGAGACTAACGTGCACCTTTTAAACAATCAGGACAGAACTCATGCCATAGGCATGTTTAATAATAACCACAGAGGCTATGTTCACACCGTGAAGCCTTTCCATGACAACCATTCTGTGCATGAGAGTCTATTAAGTGAGATAGCTAATTACTTAAGGTGCCTAAAACTGCCATGTTCATAATACCAACTGAACCATCAAATTACCACTATAACCGACAAGGGGGCACACCCATATCACCCACTACTGGGTTTGCACATCTGATACAAGCAGAGAGGAAACCACTTGAAGGTTCACACCCTTCCTGCCTGAAGTTGCAATGCTATCACTTCTGCTCTCAGCAACTGTCAAAGTTACACTTTAGTTTTTCCAAATTCAGTTTAGTGGACACTCTCACGTATGTGAGTGCACTGAACCCACACTGTGTCCGTGCTGCTCAATTTAAAGGTCACTAGCATGTCCTTAAACGTTTTTAACTGGGCTAAGTACAGGTACAGTACTTCAACTTTTGAATATTTTGGCCTAAGTTCCCCAAAGGTTAGATGATGGATGAGTTTCCTTTTGCTATAAGACATATTAGAATAATATCTCATTTGTACTCTGTCATTGAAATGCCTGTGGGCTCAAAATACATTCAGCAACAAAGTAGCCTCTAAGCCTCCCCTCTGGATTGACATTAACTCAGTAAGGAACGATCACTACCGGCTGCCTGTAGTGATTGGATGGCTATTCCACAATGTAAGAGAGCATTCAGACTTAGGACATGAGTTACAAATTCAAACCAACACTGGACTCTATTGGATTCCCAGACTGCAGAGAAACTTAGTGGTATTGGTAATCCTAGAAGGCCTTGTAGGCACACTGTCTTAATCTTCATAATATCATTTTTGCTGGAACCCAGGCCGTACCCTCAACCCTTAATAATGAGCTAAACTTGACCACTTGACCTCCACAGCAGGTCATTATTGAGAAATTATTGTAGAGGATGTGGTTGAGGCTGCATTAGCAGCTCACGCTAAAGCCTGCCATTAATGATCATCTGCCCTGCTCATGAACCCTAAGGTGTGAAGTGGAAATGCTCTGAAGTTCATTACTGATGTGCTTTTTCCATTGAGTTTTTGCTTTGCATCAACACAGTGGCAAACAATATGTCATCGAATTGTCACCACATACATATATACCAAATAACACATACTCTATTATTCATGATCATCAAAACATTAACTGAAGATATGCTTTTGCTACAGCTGAGGACACACAACAAGATGTGGGTTTAAGAAAATGACATCCTTTTGCAGCAAAAACAGGATGAGAAACAACATAACCACACAGATGTGTGAATATTCGCACCATTGTGAAAGTAAACATTTTGTCATTTTTTTCACCCCATTGACATTTATAAAGAAGTGTTTTGACTTAGTTCCACACCATCAACATGGTTGTGGATGTGCTTGCCGGGGAGGTACACTGAGATTCTGTTACTTTATCACTACAAGAGAATACAAGGGCACCACCACATGGCTGCTTTGATAATGACCACCTCTATGACAAATAGGACTGATGAGAGCTTAACAAAACTTTGCCACCCTTGTCAAAGGTAACGCATAAACAAAATCCGTGAAGCTGAATATGTTTTAAATTATGCATGTTGACACATTTTCGCTATGTAACATTACCGACATTGAAAGCAGTGCCGAAGATAGTGTACCTGTTGAAAGGATCGTTAAATAATGAAACATCCCTTTAATACAGGGGATTTCAAGCAGTGGTCCACAGCCCCCTGGTGGTCCACGAAGACATTGCAGGTGGTCCCTGACCACGCATTCAATAATGTAGCTTCCCTGTGGGAATCACTATTTTTAACAACAGTGGTCCTCAGGCTGCTTCTTGGTTTCTATAGTGGTCCCTGGGTCACCATCAGCTGAAACCCCCTGCTTTAATCAATAACATATGATGTCCATTCCCATGTGCTAAAGATGACCTTCAAGAAGCTTTTGAAGACCCAACTCTTCAAAGAGCACCTCGCTTCCTAACTGGCACCTTGACTCATGCTTAACTTGAACTTCAGGAGTTACATTCCTGCACTTCTTTTTCTTTCTATTTCTTTTGTAAAGTAGAATGTATTGTTACCTCAGGTTTTTATTGCTCTTAGCTTGACTGTTCTCTCCCTTGTACTGGGCTTTGGACAAAAGCGTCTGCTAAATGACTTAATGTAGAATGTAAATGTAACAACCAGTAAGTAGGGCACAGATCACTTCTCAGGACTGGCACCGGTAGACTTTATTCTCGAGGTAATAGGGCCTCGCTGATACCAAGGATAAAATCTAAGAAATAAATATTATGATATACTCGTACACCACAGCAATGATGTACAGTAACATACAACACGGTCTAACCCTTCCACCCGCGTTTCCTCTACACAAACAACAACAGTTTAAGAGGGTATACTGCATGCAACGGTTTTCCTCTCTCACTGATGTAGCAGTACCACTTTTGGAGATCCAGGTGACAAAGGTATTGTTTGTTTTTGTCCTCTGAACATGATCGAATAACCATTTTGGCATACAGTCATCCCACGTTTAGCTTTGGGCCATATCTGTTTGTGCTATGAAATCAAAACCACCTCATGTTTTCACACTTACTGAGGCCACTTTCACCACCTCTAAAACCTCTGTAACGGAACTGCATTGCATTATAAAAAAAAACTTTGCCACATATCCAATCTGATTTGGCTTTTGTTTTTGACAGATTGACAAACAGCCCATCGGCGGTGCCGTTTCATAAGTTATGTTTCTAAGAAAAAAACAAACATAAGAAAAAAAAAACAACAAACAAGATTCCATCCCCGGCAAATAACATGATAAAAGAGTCCCAGCAGCTAAATTTTGGTTCGTCCATAGATGTGTGGGTTGTTCAGAAAAGCCTGCATCCAAGCACCCCACTCCACCACCCAAAGGTCCAGGGGAGCTCGCGTTCACTCCTGTTGTGGAATGTTCAAGAGTCCTCAAAGCGCCACCCCTCCATTGGCACACCTCGTCGACCATCCATGCGGGGGGATCCTCCTCCTGCATGGCACGCTACCCATCAAGAGGCTTTCCCAGGTACACCATTGTCACTTCTGTGTTGCCGTACACGGCTGAGACGGCCGGGAAGAGGCAGGTTTTCGGGAGCCCGCGGAACGCTACACCCAGGAACTCAAAGCCTCTTTCGAATGACAAAGTCTTGTCGTCCATGTCCAGGATCACACGTATTCTTTCTCCTATCTGGAAGATAAATAAGCAATATCACAACACAGACACAGAACTCTCTGGCCACATTTCCACCTGGCATTAAAATGCATTCTTGGTGTTTGGATTACAGTCGGATAATGCTTGACCACATGAACGTGCACTCAAGACCCATTGAGAACGAATTGCGATCTGATCGCGATCTGATCGGTCAAACCAACTCCAGAGGTGGTCAGGGGCGCATTATGACCTCATTGAACACAAGCACAAATGCAATTGCGTTGTCAATCCCCTACAACAACGTCATGGGCGGAGGCATGTTATGGCGTGCAACTGTTTTGGTTGAGGTTTTGAAAAGCAAGCAATCACAATAATGAAGCTTCATGGACGGCTACCATCTTCTTTTAGCTTTATTTTTGGATCCATGCAAACGAGAGGAAGATGTGATGTTAGCTGGACACAGTGATCGGATCCTAATCAGATCTTAATGTGGACAGTGGAGACAAATATTAATACCAGGTGTAAATGTAATCTGATTAACATCCTATCATATATCTAAATACAATCTGGATATGAGACGCATTTAAATACCAGGTGTAAAATGCCCATTATTAATACCAGGTGCAAATGTAATCTGGTTAAAATCATATCATATATATTATATGATTCATATACAATCTGAATATGAGACGTATTTTAATGCCAGGTGCAAAAAGCCCCATTGAACCCAAGTGTAAATGCAAATTTATTGTCATTCCACATACAACTATTACGTGAGAGGAAATACGTGATCATGTACTTCTTCCTCCGCTTCGAAAAGCAAGCAAACAAAATAGAGCAACTTCACTGATGTATACCATGTTCTTCTTCTTCTATCTTTCTTTTGTTGTTTTTGGACCCACGAAAACGAGAAGAGGGTGTTACAGGAGCTAGCGAGCGAGGATAATTAGACACACATTCTAGTACCAGGTGTAAATGTTATCAGGTTAAAGTAATATCTAGATGCAATCTGGATGCAAGACACATTTTAATGTCAGGTGTATCTATCCGTGATGACAAATACACATGTTTTCTAATGCAATGTTTGAACTTACTTTACTGAATATCCTCTGAAGTCTAGTCAGTGGAATATGACTCTTTCAATCTATCTAGTCAATCTAATCTACTTTTGTTAGACATTGTCTGTTCCATACAGTGACTTTCTAGACAAAAAATTCAAACTGCAATGATCTCAATTCATTTGTTGTAAAAGAATGTCACTGTTTATTGTATGTTCCCTGTCCAATATTTGTTATTTGTAATAAAAGTGCCTCCACTCCACCTGATACTTGGGTGCGTTGTTGCATTGTGGGAAGTTGCCATTAACTTCTCCGTTATGAAGGAGGTTGTTGTCTACCAAATTCCATCCCCAGCTCTGATCATCACTGCCCAGGAGAGCTACGTAACCTTGGCACTGCATGGGGGCCCGTTTGCTGGCAAGGCCAATCACAGCCACGGTGCCCAGGGGTCCCTCCCACCAAACCTCCCAGGCATGTCGGCCCTCGGTAAAACCGATCTTTCCGCGGGCGCCGTCAGTGCTCTGGGCGATGGGGTTCCGATGAAGAGTGAATCCGTTCTTCTTGACGTACACGTTCCTCGAACAGTCATGGGAGCTGAGAGCGTGTTGCAGAGATTTCAACTGAAACAAATGAAAAGGACTTTAACGAACATAGACTACACAAAGTAATTTTTACAAACTAGTCTAGCTGTGACAATGTGACAATGTACAATACTGTACAGTACAGCCCACATGGCTGCGAAGCAACTGCCTGTCAGACCCGGTAGTGCCGCTTTGGCTAAGCCAATACACTCAGCCATTCAATTGATAGAAAACCTGAAATCACAACCATAGCTGACAGACAGGATAAACAAAGGGGTTGCCAAACAGGTGCCAGATCCATTGCTCTATTTCAGTAGCTACAGCTCTACAAAAAAGGAGAGGGATGGGACAAACATGTGCTAGTATCAGAACCTGAAGCTGCGCACACATTACGTTAAGTGATGGTTAATAAGTATGGAGACATCCCCAATATAAAAAGGTTGTGGCTGGAAATAGCCATGCTATTTAATCGGTCGATGCACCCGAGTTGAAACTGGTTGATTTCATCAATTTAACTAACCTTTTCAGTAAATTCCACATAAATAAAGATGCAATATGCCAGTTTCCCTTGCCAAATCAGCATGATAGCGAAGATACCAAGGCTAAGGATAACATTAGCCAACCAGTTAGCTAAGCCAGCCAGCAAGCTAACAACTGATGTAATACTGTGGCCAAGCTAAGCTAACGACAAATCTCAGCTAATTTCCTATTGACGATCACCGTTAAAAACTGTTCTTTACATATGATACCCATAGCATGTGTAAAGCAAAAAAACATAAACTGATTTCCTTTGTTGACGTTACCTTGCCCTTGTACGTAGGTATGTTGCAGAGAATGTCAGAGCGTAGAGCCTCCTCGCTGAGGGTGCGGGCGCAAAGGCTCCGCCACACCTCACTCTTTTCATCTGCTAGGATGTTGTTCCAGTGCCAGCAAACTAAAGAGCAGCGCATCAAGTCGGGTAAATCCAGATAAGAAAGCAAATGCTCTAGCACCCGAATTGGTAACCTCCCTGCTATGCCCACACATCCACCGACTGCGCCAGATATAAATCCAGCCGAGCTGCAACTTGCGGCTGCAGCACCAATGCAAGATGACGCCCCTCCGACAGCCGCTACAGACATTCTCTGATTGATCGCTGAAACTAACCGATAATGTTTGGCGGATCACACCAAACTCGAAACCGGGTAAACATGGATTAATCAGACGAAATCTTTTCAAATCCAGATTGCGTTATGTCAGCGGTCTTCATAATTCAATGGACCTAGCCCGCTGACAACAGCGCGAGGGCAGGCTACGGACAGGAAAAGGGACCAATACAAATCTGTGGGAATACAAGACAGGTCCTAGAAGTTCAAGTGAGGAAACAAAGAGTCAGAAAACTCACGTCATGTACGTCATATCACAGTGTCATCTAAAACGATTTAGACAACTTTAAAATATGCTGCTATTAAAGGATAATTTGTTTTACTCGGGGTTATTTCTAAAGAGTTTCAAAAGTTTTATACATCTGCTAGGGCCTGAAAAAGGACAGCCCATATAAGCGTAAACAGGATTTTCCAAGGCGATAAATGAACAATTCAAAACGGTGCCATCAGTAGGCTACTGCCAGCATTTAATATAACTTGCCTGAATTTGAAGAAAACACGTATTAAAAACGATGTATCATAATCAGCATGTTCCATTTACGATTGCGATAGATCTATTGGTGTGAAAGCTATAGGCCTACACATTATGTCTCTGCGTAAATCACAATTTTACGTCATTGTCATCTCAAATAAGGATTCAAGAAAAGGCGAGGTATCCATCAGGGCTGAGTGCCGTAGGTCAATGAGGAAAAGCCAAAAGCCTCACACTTTTAGCGTAAGGGGAAAGTTATCATGTAGGATCTGTTTGTGAAATCAAGTTTCTGTGAACAGAATCTAACAGGCCGACTGCTAAAGGCTTCTTTATTATGATATCCCATAGATACGTACACATTTGTAAAAGTAAATGATTCACCGATTATAATCTAGAACAGACTAGATTGAGCTTTACTACTGTTTTGTGTTCCTTGGCTTTTTAAATGAGTAAAGTGAGATTAATAATGATTTGGCTTCTATTTTAGATTTCACACATTATTAAGTGCATAGGAACTTGTTTGGTTTATATCGTTTTTCCAGACCTTCTCACTGTACTCATACATTGTCTTTATCAAAGCTCATAATTTTTTTAGAGAATTTTTAAAATGTAAATATGTTGTAACAGATGTGTGTGTTTGTTTATTTTTACAGATTGTTCTTAGGGATTCCAATCCTGTGCAGCTACAAAGCTGCCAGTGTACCTGTGTGGCAGGGACAGCTTTGTGGTACGCATGTACGCATTTGTATCAGACGATCACCTCTGTAACCCACTACAAAGCTGCACAGAGACTGAACAGAAGTGGCATAAATCAAGTGTAGTTATCATACAAGTAACACCTAGGCTACTTTATGCTAACAGAAGCAAAAAATGTATATGTATTTGTCTTTGTCACAGGAACAACTTGTATAGGTATTTCCCTCTGCCTGCCCTGAATTCTCCACACTCAGGGTGGAAGAAGTTGACCATGGCCTTCCCAATGATGTTGCGCCGATGATGAAAACTATGGCTAATGATGTATCATACTTGTTCTTATACTGGTTGACTATGCGCTCGAAAAGGTGAACCCAAGGACATTTGTTATCCTATCGTATGCCAACAAATGTCATATATGTACAGTACTGTGCAAAAGTTTTAGGCAGGTGTGAAAAAATGCTGTAAACTAAGAATGCTTTCAAAAATGGAAGTGTTAACAGTTTATTTTCATCAATTCTTCATAAATTAACAAAATGCTGTGAAGGAACAGAAGAAAATTCTAAATTAAATCAATATTTGGTGTGACCACCCTTTGCCTTCAAAATAGCATCAATTCTTCCAGATACACTTGCGCAGTTTTTGAAGGAACACGGCTGGTAAATTGTTCCAAACATCTTAGAGAACTAACCACAGATCTTCTGTGGATGTAGGCTTCCTAAAATTCTTCTGTCTCTTCATGTAAACCCAGACAGACTCGATGATGTAGAGATTAGGGCTCTGTGGGGGTCATACCATCACTTGCAGGACTTTCTGTTCTTCTTTAAGCTGAAGATAGTTGTTAATGACATTGGCTGTATGTTTGGGGTTATGTTCCTGCTGCAGAATACATTTGGTGCCAATCATACGCCTCCCTGATGGTATTGCATGATGGATTAGTATCTGCCTGTATTTCTCAGCATTGAGGACACCATTCATCCTGACCAAATCTCCAACTCCACTTGCAGAAATGCAGCCCCAAACTGGAAAGGAACCTCTACCATGCTTCACTGTTGCCTGCAGACTCTCATTATTGTACCTCTCTCCAGCCTCCAGCGAACAAACTGCCTTCTTCTACAGCCAAATATTTCTAATTTTGACTCATCAGTCCAGAGCACCTTCTGCCATGTTTCTGCACCCTAGTTTCTATGTTTACGTGCTTAGTTCAGTCACTTGGCCTTGTTTCCTTGTCGGGGTAGAGCTTTTTGGCTGCAACTCTTCCATGAAGACCACTTCTGGCCAGACTTCCCCGGACAGTAAATGTCTGTACCTGGGTACCACTGGTTTCTGCCAGTTCTGAGCTGATGCCACTGCTTGAAATCTTCCGATTTCGAAGGTAAATAAGCTTGATGTGTTTTTCATCAGCTGCATTAAGTTTCCTTGGCTGAACACTGCGTCTACGATCCTCAACGTCTTCTTCAAAAGAGCTGGAACTGCACATTTTGAAACCCCTGTCTGCTTTGAAATCTTTGTCTGGGAGAGACCCTGCTGATGCAGTATAACTACGCTGTGTCTTGTTGCTGTGCTCAGTCTTACCATGTAAATGGATAAAAAATAAACATTTATTGTTTACATTTTTCAAAGCATTCTTAGTTCATAGCATTTTTTCACACCTGCCTAAAACTTTTGCACAGTACTGTATGTGTGTATACAAATATCCTTTTTTTATTATAGGGAATTAACTAACAGTGTAACATAGATGATTAGCATTGGGAGTGTCTTGGTGTTTTGTAGAATGTCTCTGTCTGAGCCAGCAAAACGGTGAATACCAAACCGCTACTTCATAGTAGTGCTTTCATCAAGCGCTTGGTCAACAAAAGCGGGATCTGGAGCCAAAGCATAGTTGTGGTACTCGATTGTAGCCTCCTCTCTGTAGCGTTGTTGGTGCGTTGAAACTCTGAGACATTGTTACCATCTCTCATAGCAACAGTATCAGTAACGGAAGGGATTTAGTGAGAGGGCTGGCCGAGATTTTACCGGAAGTACGTCGGAACCACCGTGTGCATAATATATTATAATTTAATATAATTTCCATGGATTTCAAAAACGTATTAAATAGCTAGGAATCACAATCAGTATGTTCCATTTATGATTGGGATACATCAATTGGTGTGAAAGCACAGCTTTCCGACCCGATCAAAAGATAAAGATATCACAGCATTTTTGACCTCATTCAAGAAACGTTCACAGTGCAGAGCGAATTCTAATGATTTGCATCACTTTTACATGTGACCTTTTCGTACCCGCGCCATGTGATATGGGTGCAATCTATGGCAATCACTGTGGAGCCTCAATGAACGTACTCGGAAGTGACGCCAGTTGCTAGAGGCTTGTTACGCAGCATTCCCAGAGAGGAGGACAGAGAAAGGCAAATCGGAACGAAAACATCAAATTCATTCCCGACTATTGTATTTCAGGACATAATCGCTGTAACTGATACAGCACTTACGACCGTAAGTAACACATTCAATATGATCATATTCATAACACTGCTGATTTAACCTTTACCTGTTGCCAAGATATATGATCGGGAGGTTGATGAAGGGTGAATGAGATAACCGGGACTGCGAGATGCTGAAGCAGCCCTGCAGTGCAATGCATTGCATTTTTTTTTTTTGCGCGGCCTGTGTCAGGCGATGAATTTTTGTCGCATATTTCGGACGACGGAACACCATGGTTAATTATTTTCTCTAGTGTTGAATCAGGAATCCTACTTGTAGCAATGGTGTTAACGTGTTGTAAATCATGTAACACAACAGCAAAGAGTCAGTGTACACGGACGACACGAACAACGTTAGCACTTCAGCTAGCTAATTGAAAGCCATGCTTCGATTACACGCATGGTAACCACACAATTTCTGGCCGACTGTTGTGTACTGCATCTTGAAGATGCAGCGATTTTTATTCAGTTTGACCTCATCACCATGTTGTCCTGCTGGTGAAAATGTAACTGAACATTGTGCTCAATTAACCTTGTTAAAATGGCGCCAGTATGTGTTTACTAGCTAACGTTTGTACCTTAATTGTTGTTGTTTTTAACATAATAAGATCTTTTGCCAGGTTGTTTTAAATACGTTTCAGTTTGTGTGTCAGTTTGAGGATTGTCTGACATTGAATGTGCTGCAACAGCTTTTGCTTTGTTTTATTTACTTTTCGGACTGTAGTCGAAACTGTACATCAATTATTCGATCGTCTAAGGTTAACACTTGGCTTTACAGATAGGTAGATGTGAAAACTTGAAATAAATTGGTGAGGTTGTCATGCCTTTAAAAATATCCCAAGTTATCCTATGTTTTGGCAGTGCAGAAAATAATTATAGGTATAATTTGTCTTATATCTGTCTCACTTTCTTTGCAAGTATTCAACAATGAATCCAGTCTACAACCCTGCACAAACAGGGGTCCCTTATGCCAACCAAAAAGGAATGGCATACCCAGGTAAAAACGGAATTCTCCTATCCTTGTAGTTGTTGTTTTGATCCTGTATCCTACAGCCGTTTCAGATTGCCACGGAAAGCTAGTCCTTCTAGCCTATTTGTCTTTGACCTTGAAGATATATGTCTACATTGTCATTGTCAGATCCACCCCTGATCTTCATCTCTGTCTCTCAACAGCGAGCTTTCCTGTGGGTTATGCTGCTGCTCCACCCTTTTCTCCCAATATGTACCCTGGAGCCAATCCTGCGTTCCCCACAGGTAAGCGACTTAGCCCAGAGGGCTTTTCGTACTGCATGGGAGAACTGGAGAAAGACATGTGCCTTCTGGCTAGGTTGCCCTTGCAGCCGAGTTTCATCACTCTGGATGTCGTAGAATTTCAAAATGAAGGGAGAGAGCAAGGAGAGTGTCAGAGTTTTTAGGGGTAGGCTATGCTCACGTTTTTAGGATGAGGAAGTCAGAAATAGTTTGTAGCTGTGGACTATTGGCTGCTTTTTACTTTGCTGCCACAAATATTTGACCATCCAGCAGCATTTGCATCTTGTGTGTACCAAGCATGGACATGGACATGCAGACCCAAACCACACGCCCTATAACATGGACTGTTTCCTCTATAAATCCGTGGTCCTTTATTGAGCTGTGTTTTTGACCTTGTAGGGTACGCTCCGGGGACACCATTCAAAATGTCCTGTTCTCCTACCACTGGTGCTGTCCCTCCTTACTCCTCATCGCCCAACCCTTACCCTGCAGCCGTCTACCCAGTGAGGAGCAACTACCCACAACAGAACCCCTATGCACAGGTGAGTTTCAGCCCATGTGTTGTGCACACTGTGTGATTAGTGGATTCCACACACAATTGTACAGGACTTGTGTTCGACTGGTTGTCCCACTGTCCTGTGCTAATGTGAAGGCCAGCTGAATATGTGCATGTGCCAGTGACCGAGGTGGATGTGCCTTTTATTTTTAATCGCTTTTGCCGTTTAAAAAAAAATATATATATATAGGCTATGCCTTACTTGGCAAGACATCTTTGCTATTTATAAGCCTTTGCATTAAACATGAAGGCATATTTGATTTGCATGTGTTGTGTATTACTGCAGTAGGTCCCCAGTTTCTGCATGTACAACTTCCACAAGTCTGTTATTTGTGTTCTATTACACTGGTGTATTAATCACTACAGGTTCACTTGTGCTACAGAAGGACCTTTTGTCTGTAAAATATTGTAAAAATATAAGAAGTGTAGTTAAAAGTGTCATGGAAAGTTATAGTAAAGGGAAGAGAATTAAGCGGCTTAGAATTGATAAGCTTGTCACGTTTATTTCCCCTGTCTTTTTCTTGGTAAGTTGAGAGAGGATGCTGCTTAGGACTTTGACTAAATTAGATATATAACTATCTGAAGTTGCCTGAAAGCAAAATTTGCCTCTGTGGCTGAATTGTGTGTCTTGGGCAAACACTGCATGCTCCACTGGTCTTTCCTTTTCAAGCTGCAGTCATACTGATTATTCTCATCATTTTCACAGCTGGATATTTTCCAATAACACATCTCTACTAGGGTTTCAGCCGCTTTAGCGCTCAAGGTTAAAACCGCTGTCACCTGCCATTTAAAAAGCAAACACCATCTTAGTCCTCTGTCGATCCTTTGGTGGATTTTATTTTCCTGTCATGGCTATGGTCTACCAGAGTTTAACATGGCATAACATGTTTGTCTGAAGTTCTGCTGGATGGCCGTGAACAGCTGGGTATGCTGGTTGTTGTAATTGAATGTATGTTTCCATTTGCCCTGCACGTGTTTTCTTCCTAGGAATCAAAACCCTTGGCAGAGAAATGGCTAGGACTTTTCTCTACCAAAATTGTTGAGCCTACAGTAATGGCACCTTGGTTCTCTCTATCACCTTCTCTCTCTCACTCTCCATCTGTATCTGTTTCCACCCCCATCTCTCTTATTACAGCAGCAAGGCGCTTACTACACACAACCCCTCTACGCCGCCCCACCACACGTCATTCATCACACTACCGTGGTGCAGCCCAATGGGATGCCAGCTGCCATGTATGCCCAACCTCCCCGCCATAATGGTGTTGCCATGGGAATGGTTGCAGGGACCACTATGGCTATGTCAGCTGGTAGGTATCCGGGTTAGTGCCTATACATGTTTTTATCTCTAGTAGTCACTAGGCACTTTATGTGCTTTGTAGCATCAGAAGTTACTACGGGTGTACATCTCTCCCTTACAAGACGATCCGATATGTATGTACGATATGGTTCAGGGATGATGCATTTTAATACAGAAAGATGCAATGCGATCAGATACAGTTCTTAACATTTGCCTAGTGTAGACATTCCTTATCCTTGATAAATTAAGTTAAGCCAACAAAAGTGGCATTGCTTACCTTCAAATAGGTATACTTCATAAAAGAGCCAAGAAGTATTTTTTTATGGCACAGCAGTCATCGTGTTTTCTACTTTTCCAATAGACACAGTTAGACAAAAAATACTTACCGTAATCAACATTTTGACATTATGAATATAAACTGAAGTCTGTCTCACACTCAATCCCAGGTGCCTCACCTTGTCAGTTAGTTAGGGAGAGAAATCTGAACAAGTATTCTGAAAAACGCAGATGTCGTTGCCCTTCGGCACATGGCAATTCATTAACTTTGCAAAGCCCCTCTAACACGGAAAACAAAATGAATAGACAATTAATATCGAACAACAACTAGATTAGTTTCGCTCAGCTGCTGAGCTATAGCCAATCAAATTAGTCCATTGTTATGTCTAACCCCTGAAGCAATTTTGAAGGGTTCTGCAGTGACGGGTTGAGAGGAATCTATAATCTACTTTACAGGGGTTGGTCCAGAAGGGTGTTGGTAATGTCTTACACCTTCTTAAACAAGTAGCTTACCCTACTAACGACTAGGGAGTTTCTGTTACATCAGCAACGAGAGGTATGCTATATTAGCCCCTGTCCCCAGTTAACTGATAAATTGGCACACAACCAAGGCTATTATGTCTGTTGCAGGCTAAGAAGCGAACATTAGCAGCATTCTGTAACTTTACCTGTTGGATGGTTACAGTGCATAGACTGACTGAATATATTACTTTCTGCAATAAACTAGTTAACTAGTGGGGTTTAATTTGAGCATTGACCTTTGAATTAATTAGTGACAACGCCAATGTTACTCTCGTGAAAGGTTAAGGCAAGAAGATTTATGTGCAAATTTATTAGTGAATGTGAGACGGTAATTGTTATTTTTAAATTAAAATAACATTAGGTCTTCTGCAGCTAATTACCTTATACTAAAGTAGAATTCATAGCAACGCTCCAGCAAACCGATTTGTTACTTTAGAATCGGGCCATCGATGAAGTCATGATGCCTTTAGATCAGTCCAGGGGTCTGCACAATGAAGTCGCATCTTAAATGTTTAAACCAGTTTCCGATACACATCAGTGAATTTTTACACCGATGAACATAATTACAACTCCATAGTACTACACCAACACACAAGGTTGATATAGCAGCATGTAACCTTTCTTTACTGCAGAATATGGGTTGACCCTAAGGCTAAAGCCCTGTGGATACTCTACAAAAGTAAGTCAGTAGGAATATGCAGGCTTTGAATCGTTGAAGGAAGGTTTGTGTTGTATTGGCAAAAAAAAGCAGTCTTGTTTACATTCTCGTAAACGCCAGGATCACTGGAATGCATTGCAACAGCTGTGCGAATGCAAAAAGAGTCACCTACTTCACTTGTTAGCCGGGACCGCAAAATTAGCCTTCACACTGAGGATGTTTACATTCATAACTGTAATCTACATTTAACTCATTGAACAAGCTCGATGACCCAAACACGTTAGTTATCTAAAAGTTCCTTCCATCCTCTCCTCTCCTCAGGGACCTTGTTAACGACTCACTCCCCCACTCAAGTGCCCCCTCACACGGTCCAGATGCCCCAATACCGACCTCCTGGCACACCCACCTACAGCTACGTGCCCCCGCAGTGGTGAGCACATGGCACGGTAAGAAGCCCCTCTCTTCTCCTTTCCTTCTTCACTATGCCAAGCTTATAGATGTTTTTCAAAGATGGGCAGAGAGGGCTTACATATGACATGTGGACGTGTCAAATGCTTACATCCACACTTTGGGCTATGGCTATAACTAAGATGGTATGCAAGTGCTTCTCTGGCTTGGGAACAAAGCTTACCATAATGAATGCCTATCATTCTGCTGATGGTGAAAGATGGCAAGAATGCCTATGAACATAGGGATAACGGCTTGTACTGTTCTTTTGTAGACTGCTATAATTGCCTGTCATCACTTGAATCTTGGAGGCAGGTCTAGCCATCTGACTTGAGCCTGTTTGAAGCACAATAGGGCCAGATTTGTAAAATCATAATGAATGTTTTAACTGTGTAAAAGGATTTGGTTTATTAATCATTACCTCTTATTTGTTCCTCAGGTCAGAAGATGGTAGATATGCATTCACAAAGTCCAGTATTTAACTATTGGTGCTGATATCGCACAGCGTTATCTGACCAGTTGTTTTTGTTCAAAAACAAAATATGAATCTTAATCCGGCGATAAGCAGAAACTTAAAACAAAGTGTTCAGTAAGACCATAAGGAAAGGGATGGAGTCTTCCTCCTCAACACTACATTTCCCAGCATCACCCGCTGCATATCTTGCGTCAGATGACTAGGTCTCTATGGAAACTTTGTGTTTTGTGGACTTGTCTTGCAATTTTTTATATTTCTAAACACTTCAAAGGGGTGCAAAGGGAGTTCGAAAATTGTTTTTATTTGGAATCCATATCTAGTTGAATGCATGTATATATTGAAAATTGATATTAATAATAATAGTAATAATAATAATTCTAGCTCAATCTACCTACCATGACCATTGTTAAGAAGCAAAAATCCAAAGTACATTTAAGTAAGAAAAAAAAAAAGGTCAATATGGAGTAAAATTAACTTTGTATAACATGCGCAACGTCTGGAGGAATCTTACCATGCAAAATGCAGTGAAGTATCGTTTGAGTCTTTTTAGTTTGGGTGGGGGCTCTGGGTAAATGGCTATGGTTTTTTTCGGGGGGAGGGGGGGTACATGCTGCCAGCATGGTTTCATTTCTTTAGGCAGCGGTGCCTTCATCTGGCTTTCTCTGAGGGTAGAAGGGGAGGTTTTGAGCTCGTGCCTCTGCTTTAGGTAAACCGCAAACACTCCCATTCCACCAAGTCACCATACCTTTAGCTTTTATTTTTTAGATAAACAGCAAACACTCCCATTCCACCAAGTCACCATACCTTTAGCTTTGATTTTTTAGATAAACAGCAAACACTCTCATTCCACCAAGTCATCATACCTTTAGCTTTTATTTTTTACCCTCAGAGTATTTTGGAACAAAGTATATGTGTGTATGTGCGCATGTCTCATTGCCAGTTTGCCTGTGTGAGTTATTTTTTGTTGTGTGTCAAAAAAACAGAGGAACAGGCCTTGTGGAGTTGCGTGATTGGTGGTGTCTCTGAGTGAGGTAATGTGTGTGTATGTGTGTGTGTGTGTGTGTTTCACGCCTTACTCCCTGTTTTTGCTTTGGTTTTTGTTGTCACGTCTCTACAGCGACAAGAGAATCATTGCAAATCTGACTTTTTTTCTTTTTTTATTATTATTATTATTTTAAAAGGAGATTTCTTTCTAAATTGAATTTGGTTGATAACCTGACACTACTGAAAGACGCAGATATCTCCAATTGGAGTTGAGTCAGAAGGCCCCAAATGTTACATTGCTTTTTTTACCTCACAGTTGCACCATAACTGACCGATTTTCATTGTCTTTTTACTTATCTATATAGGTTGCCTTTGTCACCTCAGTTAAAGAATGTTTTGTAATGTTTTTTTTGTGGTTTTGTTTTGTATTTTGAAGAAAGACCAAAAATAAATACAATTATGAGAATTGTGAGTGGTTTATCATTTTCTATTTGTGGAATTCACTGTTAAATGGAGCCTTCAAATGTAGATATGTTGTGTTCACCTACACACAAAATTATCTGAATTAACATATGTTTGTCTGTAGAAAATACTGTAGCTAATTGTAGACATAATTAATCAGGTACGCTACTCTCTATATTTTCATGCAATGGCTTTCAGATGTCAATGGATGTGAACTGCAAGAACTGTAGTCGACTAATTTGTAGAATTTACAATCATTGTATCTTCTGATTGAAACCATCAGTTACAACTTAGTCCACCCAGCTGAACAACATTTAGTTTTGGCACTGTCGTATACAGTGCAAGCGCTCTGAACATAGTACTCTGCCAACTGAACATGTGAAGATGGCTCATTATTACAGACATTCGGTACTGTATATATCATACTGCTGTTGTAGATCAAATAACATTAAAGTCACTAGAACAAAAATATTGGTAGACTCAAAGTTGGAGGCATTTAATAATGATGTGTTGCATCAATAGATGTTTGTACCATTGTTCCTATATTGTGATGTGGCATACCTTGACATATTTCGATTGTCTCTTGGAAAGCTTAACTGGAGTCTGGAGGTGTAAGATGATGTCATTTTGGAGCTTCAGCTTACAGATGTGTACACAGTTCTCCTCAAAAACACATTGCCCTAACTATTTAAGCATGAACTGAAGATATAACCTTGTTGTCTTTCCATAAGATTATTCAAATATGAATGGCTACCAGCTCAGGCCCCCAGTTTAGGACAAACAACCAAAAAGTGAGAAAAACAAATCTCTTAAACACTTTAAATGGTTTTATTTCCCCATTATTTTTGAGTGCATATGTAAACAACCATACACATACAAATATTATGTACAAACACTCTTTTATCTCTGTTTTGTAATTTAAACAAACTATACTTACATTTTCACAAGTGCCAAACTCCACTCAGGGTACACTGCAACAGGCAGTAATTGGCATTCTCATACTTTTCAGTGTTTTTTTTTTTTTATATTTTGTTTTGTGTTTTTTTCGCATTGTAGGTCAGTTACAGTCATTTATTAAGCAAAATAGCATTATTCGAATGTAGAAACAGGTAAACGATTACTTATAGGCTTAAAGAAGTAGATGATTTTAATCTCAAATGAGACAAAAATTTATGAGTTAAAAAAAAAAATGCCTTTACATGCTCAACGAATGACCACAGTAGAGAAATTCTGAAGAAATGCTTCTCTCCAGTGGTTGGGGGTCTCACACCTTTTTGAGTAAAGATTCACTGAAATACCCTTTCAAGATCACTGCTCTACTGAACCAGAACCTTGAGATGAACTGTCCAGACCTGACCATCAGAAAAAGGTTTCATCACTAAAGCTTGTGTCTCTGACTGATCCAGTCTAGGTCTAAGGGGCTGGGGAGCGGGTCACACAAAACCGACTGAAAACCAGTTATACAACATGGCCGAACCATCAGAAAAAATAGTAAAACGGAAAGAAGCAAACCATAAATGTATTCTCCACCAGGGGGCAGGATGCAGCCACAACAGAAGCAGCAGGTGACGTCAGTATATAAGGAAATGAAGGGGTATGGCTCTCAAATGGTTTCCACAAATGAAGTAGTATGTCCTGGGCAAATGGTTCCACAGACCCCTCTGTCGACTACAAGACCACAGGGAGAGGTGAACGTGATGCACAGAGGTAATGGTGTTGCACATTATTGACTTTACATTATTGATACACAAAGGAACGATGCAGACCGCTGGATTGAAGGATGGTAATGGATAGTGGGAACATTTGGAAACTAGCCTCTTGTGACAGCAATAGAGGGGGAATCTTCCTGTTTGCAACAGCAGGTGTGTTGGGTGGGAGTTTGGTAATTATAATCAGAGCCTTCTTTTGGATATTCACACCAGGTGCCATTATCACACACACACACACACACACACACACACACACACACACACACACACACACACACACACACACACACACACACACACACACACACACACACACACACACACACACACACACACACACACACACACACACACACACACATACACACATTCACACACCTCACGTAGGCGGTCCTGTTTTTGGCTGCAATAGTGTTCCCAAGGGGAATGCAATCTATCAGAAAGGCTCACAGCTTATGAGGGAGGAAAAACAAGGACAGAGGGGGAAAAAGAACAACAAACAAAAAACTAATTTCATCTGGGGCTTGCCTTTGTCTCTCAGTTCTGTCTGCACAGAAGGCCACGGCTGCGCCCTCAACACTCGCCTATACAGATTCGCGATCAGTGCTGGCGTGTCCTTCACAAGTCATCCTTTTCGAGCGCTTATGGGCATACTGAAAGAGAATCCATTGTGTCTTCCCCTAAAGAATGCACAAGCATTTTCATATTCGACCTATTCAAAAGATGGCATCCATTTTCTTTTTTTCTACAAGCAGCATTTGAGTAGACTTGGAATAGTAGAGGGGGTGATTACAGAGAATATACAGACTATTTCATACGGTGCAGTCCACTGCACTCACAAGAAAGAATGATGGATAAAAACCCAAAATGATTTACATTGGTATTGTCTGGAACTGAGAATGGGGCATAGTCTGACTGGAAATGCGGTAGTGTCGAGACTTGGCTGCGTTAGCGCAGTGCTGATTAAAAATATATTCTGCTTCACAAAGATCAGAGCATCAAACATGGTTACAGGCTGTCTTGAAGTCCACCTAACCTAGTTCCCATAAATTCTTCAAGAGTCTCTCTCCAATCGCATTGTCAAGCACAGCCAGCACAAAGCAGCAGTTACAGTTTTTCTTTCTTTCTTGAAAAATCGTGTGTGTGTGTGTGTGTGTGTGTCTTTTTTTGTCACAACAAACATAGTTTGATTTGTGGCGGCAGCGGAGCGAGTATTCATCGGGGAGTCTGTGGCGCTGGAGAGGAGACTTCTGTCTCCAGGGAATCGGAGGCTCTATGAGGGGGAGCTGATGCAGACTGGAGGACAGTGTGAAATACAGGCATTATACCTCCCCCCAAAAAGATAAGCACTATCAGTATTCCAAAGCAGGCACATTCCTCTCTGGTATATGCAAAAGGTGGAGGACAAAAAAAACACTTGGGTATTCAGACATTCAGGTATAACCCCCAGGCTGCTGCTGTTTTGTTATACTGAGCATGTTGTCCAGAAAAACACCATCCATCCAGGCCATGTGTCCTCTTAGCCATGACCCGGAGGGGAATGGAACTGTTTAATCACACATTTGCCTTTTAAAGAGATCTGTGTGTTCTGCAAGAAACGGCGTGAAAACTACTACCGCTTTTTTGTTTCTATGCATTCAGCAGCACTAGGAAAAGCAGAGACACGGGCCAAAGTTTGGGAGAGTCATGTTTGGATAACGCGCTTTGTTGAAAAGCAGTCCATGCATAGCTGTATGATCCGGGAGACACTTCAAAATGGCACTTCCAAAACGAAGTTATAGTAATAATAATAGGCAGAGGGCACTCAGAAAACAAGGCTGAAAAGGAGGTGCAAATGAGAGAAGGAAATGCAGACAAGTGAGAAAGATGACGGTTCGAATTGCACCAGCCATGAGTTCTCATTTGAAGTATCATCTTTGGGTACTACAGGCCGCCATTTAGATGGCTATCCTTGTGGCTAATTGAAATCAGATGGTATCAGACATGGTGCGACTGTTCCGGAACCGAAATAATTACACAGATCAAGATGCCCCTTTGTTTAAACCTTTTTTTTTTTTTTTTTTCCATAGCCGACATAAGAACGAACTTAAATTAAAAAAAAAAATGCAAATGTTTCTGGCACTGCGAACAATTGGCAACGTTTGACACAAACAAAGTAAACAAACAAACCAACAAACAAACAAGCAGAAACCGTAAAAGTAAAGAAATGTTCGTCAGTCTGGTATCTTTCAAAGACAGGGCTGCTGTCGAATCCACACAAAGTCTGGCAGCCGTAGTAGTATTAGTAACCATCCATGCTGTTCATAGTTCAGAGTGGACCAACCGTCTCTAGGGCAGTCTCCCAGAGTATACACACAGTCGATGTCCATGTCTGATTGTAACCAACCTATAAAGTGCTTTCTCAACAACAAAAAATGTAACATAATCATCATCTTCTTCATCACCAACACCTCCACCATCACTGTCATCTACCTCCTCAGTATCCTAGCAACAGTTGGTAATTTATTTGGAGGAATGACGTGACAGGACCAACGGAAACGAAACCGAACGAAATGTCGCAAAACAGAAAGGAGGATAAAAGTTACGGTTAAGTTCAGGCACGAGCTAAGTGAGCTCTCCATCCTCTTTCGTTTCTCCTTCTCGCTCTCTCCGTCCTGACTTCACTTCTTGAAAGGCGTCAGTCTGCCGATGTTTTGCCAGAAGTTGGAGGTCTTGCGCTTGGGCTCGGCCAGCATGAAGACCTGCTGCTGGGGCACAGCGGAGGGCAGCGACGGGTGCTTCTGGCGCAGCAGGAAGTCGTAGTAGGGCCGGGTCACCGCTGCGGGCAGGGGAGGGTAGGAGGGAGGAGAGGGCACAGGTTAGCCAGCCACCATGCTGTGCATCTTTTTCAATGCTTTAATCCTGAAGCTCACACTGTTTAAACAAAGTGTTTATATGTTCTTTAATCTTTTTTTTTTTTTTTTTAGATTTATTTTTTGACTTTTTGGCCTTTAATCGATAGTTGAAGTGAAGAGTGGGACAGGAAATGAGAGGGAGAAGAAGTGGGAAGTGGACAGGAGAAATGACATCAGGCCGGAATCGAACCTGTGTCCTCCATGGGCATCAAGCCCTAATGTGGTCGGGGCTACTGTGCCCCCCTATGTTCTTTAATCTTCTAGAGGTCTATCTCTATCACTCTCACTAATGGTGACATACACACTCTGCCGCTGCCCAAACCATTAGGTAGTTGGTTTGATGATCCGTCGTGTATGTAAACACAGACCTTGTCTCTGGCACTACAGAAGAGCCTGGGACAGAAGACAGAAACTGAGCAACATGAGCTAGTTGAGAGCGCTTAATCTTGGGGCTGGAGCAGAGAAAGCCCCAGAGCAGAGCTGGCTTACAGAATGCCCTGGATCCTTCCCTCACTCCACTGGGCTCTCCCCCTTTGGCACACTCTCGCCAGCGCAGCTCTTTTCACAGCCCAGTAGCTGGCAAAACTACTCTGACACGTGGCTACATTTAGATCTACATTTAAATTACATCTGTAATTTAGATGTTATTACATTACATCTACGCTAAAATTACATTTAGTTTTATGTATTGTACGCTGCACTATGTTGTCTATTTATTTGATCTATTTATTTTTCAAATTTGTATTAATTTCTTTTTTTATGTTTATGTATATACTTGAAACCTATTCCTACTACCTTGCTGCTTTGACAATTGAATTTCCCTCACGGGATTAATACAAGTGTATCTATCTATCTATCTATCTACATGCATGGCTGTGCTGAGAGACAAGGACGGGGTGGCAGGTAGTGGCCAGAAGGGTCATGTGTTCTGGAGACAACAAGGACAGACACACTGACGATGGCTTAGGCCGAAATGCGTCTGGAAATAAACTGGTCTAAATAGCGATGAGAAAAAGCTTGAGATTGCGGTTAACATTCTTTTACTCGCACCCGAAAAGCGCATTTATTTTTGGAAGTAGAGCGCGCCCATCCCGACTAACACTGATAAGGAAAGATTGAGCGGTGAGGAGATGTTGGCATGCTTTGCTCTCACCTTTGGGTTTCCCAGAGGGGTGGGTTTTGCAGGCATTCAACATGGCCTGCTTCTTCTGGACCTCAGTGATGGAGAAGCCTAGAATAAAATGGGGGGAAGAATCAAAACCAAAGTCTCACTGAACTAAACAGGACTGTCAGGAACAAGTAACTCTTCTAACTAATCTACTTTGTAAAACAAATGAGTCTACGCATCATTGCACTACCCAATAGATGCAAAAAATTTCTTAATGAGCCATGGAAAATCTACATTGTTTAAGAAATGATTGATTGTGGCCTTTGAAACCGACTGGTTCTCTCACAGGCAACCACCAGCAGGAGGAAGAGGAATGAGTCATCGCCCAAAACACGGGGCGTTATTTTGTGCAAGGCAAACATTTCCCACAATAGATAGATAGATAGATAAACCTTTATTGCCACACAACAATGTTGGTGGTATTCTTTTGTCAGAGGTAGCTCAGGCCAGAAGGAGGGGAGAGAAAGGGGTAGGGAAAACAAAAATAAAAATGAAATGAAAGACTGCTTTCCTGCTTTCCAACAACAGCAACATGAACTGCCTTTCCTGGTTTCTCAAACAGACAGGAACTAATGAGCAGAACCTTGGCTCCAGTCAGGTGGACTAGCCAGATGTGCGGTTCCAGAGGAGGCAGTGGTGTCGTCTGCCCTGATCGGATCAGAGGTGGGAATGTGAACGGAACCCAAGCGTCCCGCCCAGCCCTTGCTAGTACGTACATCCAGATGGCACTGCCTCTGTACTGTGTCCTTAGACCCCCCTCTCTCCACCCCACTTCACCTCCACTCCCCCACCCCCACCCCCACATGTGCACCCCAGGTCTGTCAGTGAGCTCAGCTTTACAGACAAACATGAGATGGATTTTGTGGACAGCTGCCTGCTTATCTCCCGGATCAGGCATCATGTTAATCCATTTTGCTGCTGCCAATTACAAATTCTCTGTCCGCCGGCCAAAAATGGGCATTTAAGTATTAACACGAGTCGGATCCGGCCAGGAGACACACGGGAGAATGAGCGGTCACGTTTTTTACCAGGGCCTGATCTGATGTATGACCTATCCTAGGAAACCTCTGAGAGAGCGGGGGCGACCGGCTCGTTTGCTTCACATGCCGAAGACGTGATGAACGATCTTATGAGCACTTCTAATTAACTTAAGTGTGTGTTCCCCTCTCTCTCTCCTCCCTCCTCATCCCTCTCACTCTCTCTCTTTCTCTCTCTTCCTCCCTCCTTCTCTCCCTCTTTCTCTCTCTCTCTCCCCCTCTGTCTCTCTTTCCCTTTCCCTCTCTCTCTCCCCCCTCCTCATCCCTCTCTCTCTCTCTGTCTCCCCCTCTCTTCTCCTCCAGTCTTCCACTCTTTCTCTCTTGCTGGCTTTCAGAGGTCTTCTGACTGAGTGCCCATCTAGGGGAAGGATTAGAGTGCACTGTAGTGCAGGGGCAGTGCATCTGAAGAGGCCCACTAATGGGATGAGGTGGCTCTCTGTGTGTGTGTGTGTGTGTGTGTGTGTGTGTGTGTGTGTGTGTGTGATCTGTGTGTGTGTGATCTGTGTGTGTGTGTGTGTGTGTGTGTGTGTGTGTGTGTGTGTGTGTTTGTGTGTGTGTGTGTGTGTGTGTGTGTGTGTGATAGCAAAAGAGGCCTAGAAAGCAAGGAGAGCTGCCCTCCATCATGGCAGACGGGGGGGCCTGGAACTGGGCTGCCCAGCACAGACCAAGAGGAGGTGGAGTTCTCTCTCTGCACTATGCAGACATTTGAAAGACTTAAACAGACAGTTGTTGAGCATCCATATGATACAACATTTAGTTTGGGTAAACCCTAGCATCAGTGGTGTAGTGGTCCCTGAAGAAGTGGGTATACTCTAAAGAAAAATTAAGCAGCCCATACAGAACAGGATAAACACCCTGTTTTGAGAAGTGGGTATACGCAATGTTGACTGAAAAATAAGTGGGTATACGCAATGCTGACTGAAAAATAAGTGGGTATACTCCGTATACCTGCGTATACCCTGGACTACACCTCTGCCTAGCATTAGGGCGTACGTGTAGGATTCATCTGGTGGTTTACTGCGCTGGAACCGACGCCACAGATGTTGAAACTAGCATAAATGAAATGCTGGTATGCAGACAGTATATAGTATTTGAAAACAAACAACTCACGCAGACACCTGCCTCAACTGGAAGTCCAGCTGCGCAAGGACTGAATTGCATTCATTTAGCAGATGCTTTTTATCCAGGCCAACGTAGAGTACAGGAGAGGCATGCATTTCATCGCTATATTATGTGCTCCCTGTGAGTCGAACCCATTACCTTAATGCTATTAGCGCCAATGATCAAACTCAGCTACAGCGCTACACTGACACAGGGACCGGAGGCTCACCTGTCTCCCGGTCGTGCTGCACCTGGGTGCGCTCGTCGGTGAAGGCGCGTAGCCAGCGCTGCTTCTGCTCGGGCTTCTTGGCACACAGCAGGTGGACCTCTTCCCCCGTGGGCGAGCGCAGCTTCAGGGCGTTCTTCACGCTCACGTTGAAGTCCTTGTCCTTCCCGTCCTCCACGTCCACCACCTCCATCTGGTCCATGTCCATCCGACCCTTGTAGTAAAGCATGTCCCTTCGTAGGAGATCCTATAGGGGCAAGACAGCAGAGGATGTAGAGCATCATGGATTAGACTCTAGCCATCTTAAAAATCAATTTTATTTATATAGTGCATAACAATTCAATTGTCTGAAGGTGCTTGAAAATTAGGTGCTTGAAGAATGGGTCTGATTTAGTTTGAATATGATCACATGATGAAACTCATTGAAATGGACATGCTAAAGGAAACATGGTCTGATCAGAGAGACAAATATGCCTACAGGCCCTTGAGTGAAAAAAGTAAAATTGCTGATAGCAATCTTGACCAGCACCACACTCTGTGTTATGTCTGCCACATGCCACTATGCCTCTAAGCAGTGCTGTAAACTATGGATGGATAAATCTGAAATGCTAACAGCTAAATAGTCAAGCGTAATGGATGGGCTGCCTGCCTAGCTAAAAAGGTCCCTTACAGTCACTTAGGATAGAGGGAACAGCACTTACATGGACATTCATTTACATTCCTAAATCTCAAGAGAGGAAAGAGTTTCGGCCCCTAAATGACCAACAAATCCATGGCATCTCACCTTCTTGCAGTAGACCATCTGATGATCAAACAGGAAAAACATGCGCTGTTGGCTCTTTCCCTGTGGCTGTGACATCTTAGTCAGCTCCCCTGAGAAGATCAGATCCGAACTTCTAGTGAGGACATCTTCACCCTGAGTACACACACACACACACACACACACACACATCATTATTGATGGTCCTAAGAAGGCAAAAAAAGAGTAATTATTCTGATCATTCTTGTCATCCCACAGTGCTTTAGCTGTTAGCATGCTTTACCTCCCAGTCTTCTATGGAACTCTGCCACTGGGCGATTTTGTCCACGTTCTCCAGCCGCCGTTTTCTCTCATTAATCAGTCTGGCCACGTTTTTCATGGCATTCAGGGCAGCCTCCACATCCGTATAGTCCCTATTACAATTCAAGGGCCAAAAGTAAAGCACATATTTACCCTCCCTTATTGGAATATTGGAACTTCAATTACGATTTCAGATAAAAACTGAACTGTCTGAATGTTTGGCTAGGCTAACTAGCATTGTCAATCGCAAACACTAGACAGATAAGACAGACAACAACTGGAAAAGCTACTCTGGCAATATATTATTTTAAATCATTGCAACATGGCCCACAGCCCTTGTCAATCTTGTAATCTGTGTGGGTAAAGTACCTGTGCTGAGGGTTGGTATATTTAAGCAGCTCAGCCAGCTGCAGTGGGTACTTGCAGATCTTCTGCACGGGCGTTAGCAGGAAGCCGTCCAGAGAGATGTCAATCATCTTCTGGAGCAGGCGACACGCCTCGAAGAAGAACACAAACTTGTTGACCTTCATGAGCTTGGAGAGCTGGAGGCAGGCGTTGGGGTGGTTGTTGCAGTACTCTGAATAGATCTGGAAATCTGTTTGCTGGAAGTGGACAGGGTACATTTGTGTAAGAAATGGTTTATAAGTAACAGGATGGTAATACATGTTTAATATCGAGTCGGGCCTGACGCTTACATGCTCGAGGAAACATGTGCCGATCTCACTGAGGTGGGGTTCTTCTTTGTTGAACTTCTTCTCCAGGCCCTTGAGGAACTTCTTGTGAAACCTGTAGATCTCCTCGATGTTACCGAATATGGCCCGGAGCTGATCCTCGGAGAACATGTCGGTTCTCTTACGGCACTGTTTGATGTAGCCCTATGGAGGAGGTGGGCAAAGAACCATTCTTTCAATTCCACAGTCTAGCAGACATGACATTTTTGGCTTTGGTGAAATAAAGTAGCAGTGTTCGAGTGTATCTCCAGGAATCCCCACAACTGTGGTCGCAGCACTTACCATCCCATGCAAAAGGGACCAATCTACCGTTCTACCCTCAAACTGCACAAGACTATGCCAGCAGTCACATCAAAACACCTGCAGACAGGTAAAACAGATAAAAACAAACCTCGCAGATGTCCTTCAGGTGTTTGATGTAGTCGCGCTCCGTGCTCATGATCTCGTTGATGACGTTGGTCCTCATCTGCTCCTTGCAGGGCAGGCCGGGCCCCAGCAGCAGGCCCACCCCCTGGCCCTCCTCCTCCCGCGCCTCCTCCAGGTGTGCTAGGTACTCCTCCATAGGCTCATCCTGGTTCACACGCAACTACAGGGGGGGGGGGGAAGAGCGTTGGGGGAGACGGCACAATCCGGTCAGCTGGAGAATATACTCCAGATACTATGCATATATGTATGACTGACTTTCATGTTCTGGCCATTATGGCAGTGAAAGCATGGGGTCCATTTGGCATCGCTCAGCCTATATATATAGGCCTATATATATATCGCTATGAAATTTCTGATGAAATATGTGTAGGCTTTAGATTGCTGTTATATCTAAAGACAGTATACAAGTAAGCATGCGATAGGCATCCTTGGTGTCAATGGTCATTGGGAGGCGCTGGTGGTTCTGGGGGCGACTTAGTCGCTTAATAATCAGAAGGTTGCTAGTTCAATTCCCTGTCGAAGCGTCATTGAGCAAGACACTGAACCCCTAATTACTCCTGATGTGCAATTGCCATCAGTGGAAATGTAAAATGTATACATTGTAAGTCGCTTTGGATAAAAGCGTCTGCTAAATAACTAAATGTAAATGTTCTCACCCGAACAAAGCTGGCGGGGAACCAGCCCTCGCTGTCCAGGATGCGGCCCCACCACCACTCCTTGTTGGTGGCATCTACCACTTCGATGACGTCACCGGCTTTGAAGCCCAGCTCCTGGTCGTCCATGGTGACGTGGTCCCACAGCGCCTCGGCGAACACCACACTGCCATCGCTGATCAGCTGTGAGACGACAGGCGACGACGTTGAGTGGAGAGCACTTTCAATTCAATACTTTTGAAATGACATTTCAATATTTCACCAAGTGTCCTACACAAGCACCTCTAGACAACACTCGCTATTAGTGATGCCATACAAATGAAATGCATTGCGCAGGATTGGACGGCAGAAACAAATGATAGCTTATTCTGGAGGACGATCATGCCAGACGGGGCCTTCGCACAGCCAGCAGATGAGATGGCACAGAAACTGCTGGCCGATGCACTTCAAACGCAATCTCCATAAAATTTGGAATTCCTTTTTCCCGCTTGCTATTCTCCAGACTCATCAGCTCAACCTTGAAGCCGGTTGGCCCCCAGCGAGACCATCGCAGGAGTAAATTACAAAAGCGGACTTTGAGGTGCTTTCGACAAAATGCACTCTGCTATTCCACCCAGGGCCTCTTCTCATCCCTAGATGCAAACATTCCCATACTGACACACACACACACACACACACACACACACACACACACACACACACACACACACACACACACACACACACACACACACACACACACACACACAAACACACTCCCAATGCACACGTTTACTCTTTTACACTGTCTCTTGTTGTGCTTTTTATACATTCTCATACTGACACACACACACACACACACACACACACACACACACACACACACACACACACACACACACACTCCCAATGCACACGTTTACGCTTTCACACTGTCTCTTGTTGTGCTTTTTTTATGGAGAGAGAAAAGCACTTGCCCCCCTTCTCAACAGCACGTACTATGCATCGTCCGCTGGCAGCCCAGTCTCGCTGCCATCGATCCATCACTGCAAAAGAGGGGGACTGTAGGCCTGTTGCTAGGCGACACACCCACAAGATCTCGCCTCTCCACTGCATCCCTCTCCTGGATCTTACCACCATTGTGTGTCCAATAACCAACAACGTAATCCTCCCCTGAACGTGACCTGCTCAGAAACACTGCCTGCTTTTGAATGTGAACGCAGGAGAGGATGATGATGATACCGATAACGTCATCTCAAGACCAGAGATCTGCTTCTACTACCACACTTCAAAGGAAGCTTCAAGTAGATGGGGTGGCCATTTTAAGTCACATTCTGTAAATACAGTGGATTCATAATTCTAGTAATTAGGTGGAGACAGGACACAGGACTGGTCGGTGATTGGTCATCTGCGCCTTAATGATCAGGCTTGTCTCAAAGCTCATCCATCAAACAAGAACAGAAACAACGCAGCCAGTTCTTCAACTCAGGGCAGAGCAGTGTGTGTGTGTGTGTGTGTGTGTGTGTGTGTGTGTGTGTGTCTGTGTGCGTTAATCCAGATCGAAGCACAGTTAGCCCGAACAAACTGGCAAAAGCTAATGAACAAACTAACTTACCCCTGATGACCAGGACATGAAAACTCACTGACCTGGCAGGGATCATTATCCCAGTATACCAGACCCAGCTGAACCCTACCACTCCATGGATTTCTAACCTCCTAAAACCCCAAGTCCAGTATTCCCACCCAGCTACCCAACGTCATGCCTCCAGCCCCCCGGGGCCCCAAAACACATCTGTGGCCCTTCAGGAGCACCTGAGCTCACAGCAGAGCCACGGCGTTCAATATCAAATCATCAACATCAAACCTACATCAAACATCAGCGGTCTGCGAGAGTCAAGTCTTAAATGTTAAAAATTAAAAATCACAGACTGTCAGTGTCTGGGTTTGTATTAAGCAAGCTTTAAAGAATGGTGTGCACATGAAAAGGGTTGGAGATGTTAATGGTGCTCCTCTACTCAATGACAACAAACAGCCAAGAACGTTCCTAAACATGCTGAAAAGCTCTCACACCACAAAATACAGTGAAGCTTCAAAAATACATTCTGATCCTAATGTTGACTGCTAAGACAGACACATTTTGTGAGCTAATGCTAATTATCTAGTCTTTCAAGTGCACTGAAGAGGAGGCCAGACCTACATTGCTTGAATGTCAAAATGCTGAAAACACAGTGTGCTAATGCTAGCATTTAAAATTCCCCTGCGGTCTAGCCAACCATACAAACATACGCACACATGGATGCACACGGATGCAGAAAATAGAAACGCCACAGTTATAAATAATAGTGCACTACCCTCTCCCTCTTCCCCTTTCTTGTTCTTAGCAATCCACGGTGTTGTTGTGAGATGGCCGAATGATCGAGTGGTACATTACCTGGACTCCTGCTGTGAGGGCATCCCAGACACCCATCCATATAAGAGCAGCTCCCCCGTGATGCTCCTCTCCCCTCCTCCGTCTCTCTCCTCCTGTACTTCTCTAGCTCCTCGTCAGCTCCTCAGCCTTCGTGAAACTAAACTCACTCTCCTTTTGCCCCCGACCCCCACCTCCCTCCTCCCCCCCAAAACCCACTTACCCCACCCCTCCCGCTGTGCTGCCCCCTTCTCCTGTCCTCTGTCCCTTCCAACACCCCCTTTGCCCAACCGGCCCCCAGATCCCAGGGCACTCTACTGGAAGGCCAGCAGGAACATGAGCACCACGTTGATGATGATGAGGAGCATCATGATGATGAAGACCACCACCCGTTGAGTTTCGGGGTGCATGTTGCAACGCAGCAGCATGTCGAAACGGCCCCCCGGCTGCCGATTCCGGTGAGCACTGCGAGCCATCGGTGGCCTCCCCCCTCCTCCTCCCTCCGACGCCCAGCTATCCTCTCCTGCTCCGCGGCCCCGGCCGAGCCTCGTTTCCGCTCCTTTTTCTGTTCCCTCTCTCTCACTCTCTCTCTCTCTCTCTTCCGCTGTGTTCTTTCTGTTGCCCCTATCACTCCTTCACGCAAATGTCAGCCCTCTCTCCTCCCGCTGCCTCCTGGTCTTCCGTATCCTTCCTTCTTCTTTTCCTCCCGCTCCCTCTCTCTCTCTCTCCTCTGTTAGTCAGGAGGCTGAAGGAATCAGAATCTCCCTGATTCTACCTCTCATTTCTCTCTTCACGCTCCCCCCTTCTGTGCTTACTCTCCTGTTTCTCGTCAGCCTCTCCCCCCTCCTCCTCCTCCTCTTCCTCCACCACCACCACCACCACCACCTCCACTGCCTCCTCCTCTTCTGCTTTCTCGCTGGATGGCTGCTTGCTGCTGAGTGGTGCGCACACACAGGATGGATGCTAGCTGCGTCGGCTCTGATAGAGGTCCATGACAGGTTTCCCCCCCCCCCTTTCTCCCTCTCACCTCTCCGTTAACACACTGACGCTTCCCCAAAAAAAAAAAAAAAAAAAAAGCACACACTGCTTAGTGCTGCTTCAAGCTAGCCCTGGCAAAAGCATTCACCTAATTCTGGGAGCTGCTCTCTTTCTCTCTCTCTCTCTCTCACACGCTCTCGCTCGTGTTGCCTTTCTCTGTCTCTTTCACTCACTCCCCCCCTCTTCCTCCCGCTAGCAACCAATCGGCTGGCTGAAACCGGCACCGTATCCTGGAAACCGGAATGGCTGAGGCAGGCCTTAGCAACCCAGGGGAGGGCGGGGGATGGGGGCGGAGGGAGCAGGAGGATGGATGGAGAATAATGGAGTGAGTGAGCAGGACTGAGAGGGAGAGAGAGAGAGGAGGAAGAAGGGGGGGGTATAAAGGAGGGGGACGGAGATGGAGACGTAGAAAATAGACCTGTCGAAAAGACAGAGCACGGGAGATAAAAATTTGAAAGATGGCGTGCGAGAGGAAGAGAAGGAAGGGGGGAGTGGATAGGAGGAGGAAATAGAGAGGGTGTTTGCTGAGGGGGGAGTCAGTGCAGCCATCTCAGAGCACTGACAAGAGCTGAACGTTCATTAGCCACATCAGCTGATCGCTCTCCTCCTTCGTAGAGTAACCAATCTGTTCTGCATTAAAATAGGAAACAGAGAGGGAAAATATGACAACGCTAGAGAGCACCTCCCGATTACACAAGCTCCCGATTTAGAGCGCAAATACGCAGCGTGGCGTCTGGCCGAGCCGAGGCCCTGGGCATCTTCCGCTGGATGACCTGATTTCGATTCCGAGGATCGTGCACAGGTGCACTAAAGCCCAGAATGCCACTCAGGAATACAGACCAGAGCTTAATTATTCACTAGCTCCAGCACCCTGGTGTCCATCTGAATGCACAGATGGCTGCCTCTCCGCGGAGCACTGAGGGACTGGAAGTGCCTGAGAGCCTGTGTGTATGGTCATTTGAATTCGCACACAGCCTTAGGTTTTTCATCCTCTCATGTCGTTATTCCGCCGCATTGCTGCTTTACACTTTGACACACTTTCTAAATAACACCGTTCACTTTCACTGCACATAGCACATGTTCATATTAAATGCTTAAATTGTGTTTAGTCAGATAGATCAGCTAGCATTGATAAAAGAAACATTACTGAAACAGCAGTAATTTGATAACACAATATTACATTAGTATGTATGCTAAATGTTATGAGATGGGAAGAGATGGCTTCTGCTAAAACAAATGCTAACTGACCTGAAACACATTGTTCAACTAAGTACAGTGGCTAACTCTGCAGCTGACTGCCACAGCACAGGGTGCCCTTTGGACTAAAAACACAGTTAGAAAAACAACTTGCTTTTGAAACATGCCAGCAGGTAACAGCTAGGCTACTTTTGTTTCTCCAGAACAATGTGCAGAGGAACGAAATTAGCTGCATTCTTATTAAGCAATGTGAGCTATATTTATGTTTATTTATGTTTCTAACTATGTTTTATTATAGGTTGTTCTTAACTTTGATTTTTAACTATGCTTTTAGCTGTGTTCTTACTGTGGCACTCTGGAGATTCATGGGAATGTAGAGCGTGCTATAAATTAAATTAATTATTATTTCAATTATTATTTGAACTGGATGCTGCATTATGCAGTGTGCTTTGAGAAATGTATCTATGCGTGCTAGTCAACTAGCTCCTGTAAGTATTTACTGATTTGAAGTGGTCTTGAAGGAATAACTACATCATGACCTGATGCACACAGGCACGTGTTAGTGTTCCACTGGCTTTCACAGTTTACTTTCACAGGTCGGTTTCTTTTACATCTCAGTAGGCAAATGGCTGTGAACCAATGAGAGCATTACATGCTGGCAGGATAACATTTCCTTTGCTGATGCCCTGAAGCAGTTGAACATCACATACTGCCTAGTGTTTACAGATGGAATCATTTAAATCCGGTAAATTTCAAGTTTCAAAAGATATCAAGATGCTTCGATAGTCTATCTATCTATTTATTTCTAAATATCCATAACCATTACACTAGGGATGCACTCAAATATAAACCTCTGATAATCAATAATTGAAATGCCTTCAAAGGCCTTTCAGCATTTCCAATGTAAATCCATTACATGCTCCAACAGCAGGACATCATACTATATCTCTCCTATACTTACATATCTAGATTACATATCTATGCTACATCAGCCCTATCTAGATCGCATTGATCTGCAAGACTTTGAGGATGAAAAGAGCTCTCAAAGAGTCTGGTTTTGGCTATATATGTCCCTGTGTTGTGTTTCCAAACAGGCTGACCCTGCCTGTGTCTCCCCCTGTCGAGCTCTCCTCCTCAGCACTGTCAGCACCTCGTCTAACAGCTTCATTATTCTGCCCCCCAACCAGCCCGCTGGAGAAATACATACTGATAACAACGCAAACAAATCAATTAATTCCCCTCCTCGGGGAACACACACACATACACACACACACACTCACGCACACATACACACACGCACACACACACACACACACACACACACACACACACACACACACACACACACACACACTCCAATTAAGCATAAACAAGGTCTGTTCATACCCCTCTTCCTCGAGGAACACAAATACACACACACACAAACACTCGACGAGCATAAACAGGGTCTGTCCAACTCCTCGGGGAGCACAAATACATACACACACACACATTCACGCACACAAATACATACACACACTCACACTCCATACAAGCACAAACCAGATTTGGAGTATTGAATCAATTCTGCTCAAAGCCTCCTTTAATTGTTTCCCCACCTGGTGGCTTTCCGTAATCTGTCCCACTGATTTGACGTGTGGATTTAGAGAAGATAAGGGTGGGGAGCCCTCCCGGCCAATCA
>NC_137915.1:8218653-8228653 GCF_963457725.1 Sprattus sprattus | reverse complement strand
AGTGTTATTAGTAATCAGAGAGAAAGAGAGGGATACAGAGAGAGAGGGAGGGAGCGAGAGAGAGAAAGAGAGGGTTGGAATTCACTGAGGCATTCATTTTCATCCGTGTGTATTTGTGTGAATGTGTGTGTGTGTGTTTGTGTGTCTGTACATGTGAGAAGCACTCCAGGCAGAGTGGTTACATTTTCATTACTCTGTGTGCGTGTGTGTGTGTGTGTGTGTGTGTACATGTGTGAGGCTGGCGCTAGGGTGGCACGTGCCCGCTGATGCCCGCGTGAGTTCCTGACCAACTTGGCTTGTTAAGCAGGGCAGGAGTGGAACAGGGAGGAGGGGCAGGGAGACACCCCCCAGGGAATCAGAGCAGCAGGGCACGAGAATGCCCCGTCCCACTGCAAGAAGGAGAGGAAAACTTCCTCTCTCTCACTCTCTCTCTCTTTCCCTCTTTCTCACTGTCTCTCTTTCCCTCTCTTCCTTTCTAACTCACACTCTCTCTCTTCCTTTCTATCTCACACTCTCTCTTTCCCTCTCTCTCTCCCGCTCTCTCTTTCCCTATCTTCCTTTCTCTCTCACACTCTCTCTCTTTCTCTTTTTCTCCCTCTCTCTCTTTCCCTCTCTTCCTCCCTCTCCCTCTATCTCTCCTAGTTCTCCTGACAAATAAGAACAACCAAACTCTGAATGAGCCCTGGGAGTAAAAGACATAAAAAAGAGATAGCGTGAGGTATAATGAACTCCATGCATGCACGCACGCAGGCACACACACACACACACACACACACACACACACACACACACACACACACACACACACACACATACACTTAGGGGATGAGGATAATTCTCATTTACAGAGAGTGAATGAGCACAGACTCCAGTCTTTTCATTCACACCGGTTATGTGTTACCCTATCATGGGAGTGTAACTTAGTGTTATCATAGAATAGCATAGATGCCATCACTATCAAATGAAAATCTATTCCAAAATCTAGACAACCCCTGCCGGCACGCCCCATGGTTAATCAATGGTGTATCGAGGTCATATTTAATTTACATTAATCACTGACTCACTGACTAACCACTGATTGTGTATTTAACTGGCACAAGGTTATTACCGGAAACCCCACTGTAAAAGCTACCGAACGACACAAACACAACAACCCAAGAGCGATTTTACACTCAACTCATGACATGCGCTCACATCATGTCAATGGCACATGTCAATGCGCGGAGCAGACTGATATTTATCTATATTGACTGGTCATTTGAGGCAGTGGGTGCAGCGTGTATGGGGCAGAGGGTGAAGTAGAGGGTAAGGACAGACAAAGCTGCCCAGCATGACTAGAGAGAGGAGAGAGGAGAGATGAGAGACTAGAGAGGAGAGAGGAGAGAGGAGAGAGGAGAGGGGAGAGAGGAGAGGGGAGAGAGGAGAGAGGAGAGGGGAGAGAGGAGAGAGAAGAGAGGAGAGAGAGACAGAGAGGAGAGAGGAAAGAGGAGAGAGGAGAGGTGACACCTGCATGCAGAGCCTCCTCACGTGGCTCTGCTTTTATGGGAGCGATGGGGAGTCACAGTCTCACATTGACAGAGAGCGAAAGATGGAGGGAGCGAGCAAGCGAGGGAGGGAGGGAGAGAGAGAGAGAGAGAGAGAGAGAGAGAGAGAGTCCCCCTTCAGGCAGTCATACAGACTCCCATCACTCGCTGAGCTGGGAAATGGACCCAGGGAGCGACAGAGCAGAAATAACGGGGAGAGAGACAGAAAGAGAGAAAAGAGTGAAATCTTCTTGTGAACTCATCCTCTCCGTGCTTCTGTCTTTCTTGCTCTGCCTCTTTCTCTCACTCTCTCTCTGCCAGAGCAGTGTTCTCGCTTTCTCTAACGCTCTTTCGAAGGCCCCCTACTTGTGCATCTTTGCCCCCCTGGAGGGATTGTGAAGGAAGGGGGGCAATCATAAGAGAAGGGATGGTGTGTCTCTGTGTGTGTGTGTATGTGCATGCTGTGTGTGTATGCATATGTGTGTGTATGTGCATGCAGTGTGTGTTTGTGCATGCTGTGTGTGTGTGTTGATAGTATCTGAGAAATAGAAGATCATTTATTTCAATGTAATCCACAGTCAAAGCTATACAATGTTAATTATATAGCTTCCTGTGGATTCTTTAAGAACCCAAATGGTCACAGCTCTCAGATGCCCTGATCACTGTGAGAAGTGATAACACTTCAGGACAGGAACTCCTCATTTAAATATAGAGTATAGATATCCTAGCCCTCCTGTCTCTTAGGCAAATATTAGCATTCTGGTAACCACCCACTCCAACATGTTGTATAGGTTAAATACAGGAGACCTCTCTTCAGTTAGTTAGTGAAAAACAACCTAGTTGAAACTATATCTTGTAGTGCAGCCTGGTCTTGTCTCTCCCTCCTCTGGTGATCATCATTGTAAGATTAAACCTGAATCTTGACATTCCATGTTCACTTGACTGAGTCTCCGTTGATTAGGATCAATTCATATCCTTTTAGTGTGTATGTGCATGCTGTGTGTGTGAATGCATATGTGTGTGTATGTGCATGCATTGTGTGTATGTGCATGCTGTGTGTGTGTGTATGTGCATGCTGTGTGTGTATGCATATGTGTGCCTAGTGGTTGATATTGGATTAAGGCTGATATCATACTGACTAACATCCATTAACAAACTCTAAACAGTTGCTCTTAACACCACAACTGCCTCAGGTGATGACATTATTCCTTCACCAAACCTGAGGTTATAGTATGAGACAATAGCAGAGGAAGATATTACTAATACAATAAGACAATCTGTTGACATATCAACTCCATCCAGTGTCATAAAATTCCTTTTTTCCTTTGCACACCCCACACAGGATGTCTAAAGCCATTAAGCCTGAATGGGAAGGGTCTTTTTCTTGCCCCACTTTCCTCTCCTCTTTTTGGATTTTCCGCTCTCTAAGGATGGCTGGATGAAAGGTGTTTAATGGATGTGTCACGGGGCACGGCATGGCATTGGCCTGGCACCCTGTCACCTTGATGGGAGCTGATTGAATGGAGCCGGGCGCGGTGCCAACCTCCGTGCCAGGTCAGGGAGGTGAGTCTGTCACCAAACACAAGCTTCACCTGACACACTCAGAACAGCCTTCTATCCCTCTCCCTTTTCTATCTTCTCATCCCCACACACACACACACACACACACACACACACACACACACACACACACACACACACACACACACACACAAACACACACACACACACACACACAGACACACACACACACACACACACACAAACACACACAAACACTTCTACCTCGCTCACACACAAACTCTACAGAAGACATACATTTGACTGTCTCTCTGCAGTTCCCAAGTGTGTGTATAAGGAGGGAGATAGCTTAAACACCAAAGGCCTATCTTAAAGAGCAATAGGCACAGATGCACCCTCTGCTAAGTGACCTCTGTGCATACTGGCGTCCTCCCGGGAGAGATTTTTTAGTGCATCCCTGTGTGGTAATGCAGGCCGGCTTACTTCCTGTGGACCGCAGGGTCTCCGACTCCAATCCCAAATGGAAGCTTCTGGAAGCTTCCGGGGTTGGGCCCCTGACCCTTAGACCAGCCAAACAGGGTTAGAGACGAGACATCCAATCACACACACACACACACACACACACACACACACACACACACACACACACCTACACACACACACACACACGCACGCACGCACGCACACACACACCTACACACACACACACACCTACACACACCTACACACACCTACACACACACACACACACACACACACACGCACACACACACACACACACACCTACACACACACACACACACACACACACACACTAACCCCATTACGTTAATGGGGTTTGGGAGGTGAAAGTGGAGTGTTGGCCACTCTTGCAAGCGCAGTGTAGTAATGAAAATGAGAGAAAAAAACAGGATGTAGAGAGACGTTCGTTTTCAGTTCATCGCTATGGATACGCAGGCAAGGAACCACCCACACGGCAGTCATTTATTATGCACTAGACTCAGGTGAAGATGTGAAACTCAAGACCACGTCTGGAGACTGGAGCAGAGGAACATGACAGTGCAGGAGACTGGAATTTCAACTGCACAATGACTCCACAAAAAACATCTCTTGCTATCACACACACACACACACACACACACACACACACACACACACACACACACACACACACACACACACACACACACACACACACACACACACACACACACACACACACACACACACACACACACACACACACACACACACAAAATGGACGTTAGATAACAACCATTAACATAACCACTGCACAGACATAAATCGATTTGGGCATATCATTTAGAAGGCAACCTTTCAATTATGGAGTGTAAGCACAAACATGTTTCAATATGGATGCACGCATACATACACAAACACACACACTCACACTCACACTCACACACACACACACACACACACACACACACACACACACACACACACACACTGCTGGCAGAGCTCGTCACAAGCATTTGTGGGGTGGGAAAGGTTTCAGCACACAGAGTAGCAAAGGAAAACAAAGCAGAGGCAGTAAACATGGACGTCACAGACTGGGTGGCTGTTCCAGTGGAACATGGCGCTTTGGGCCGAGTGCCCCCACCCCACCCCACCCCACCCCACCAGCACCTCCCTCCCTCCCCACCGTGTCTGACTCCACCAGGCTGGACACACTCTGGCTGGCTCCGTCTGAGACGTGACGCGCCTCCCTCACTCCCTCTGTCTCGCTCACCCACTCTCACACAAACACACATACTCTTTCTCTCAAACACACACAGACACACTCGCGCACGCACACACACACACACACACACACACACACACACACACATATTATCTCTCTCTCTCACACACACACACATACTCTCTCTCTCTCACACACACACACACACACACATACTCCTCTCTCTCTCACACACACAAACACACACAATCGTGCACACACACACACACACACACACACACACACAGACAGGCACACCCACACAAAAACACACAGACAAACACCCACACATTATCCCTCTCTCTCGTACATTTCCACTTCACCCTCATCCGCCTCAATTGACTTTCTTGCTATTTCTCCCATCCCTGTTCATCACCCTCTCTCGCCCCCTCCCCCCCACCCCCCAGTGTCTCTTACTTCCCCCATTTGTCATTTATTTCTCATTCTCTCCCGTTCTCTCTCGGGGGAGCATGTCACCGTGGGGCCTGAGGAGGTGACAGCGAACTGACAGGACAATGTGTGTGTGTGTGTGTGTGTGTGGGGGGGGGGGGGCAGTTAGGGAGATAGAGCTGAAGTCGACAGAATGTGAATCAGTCTCGGGTCTGCAAGGTACAGACACTGCAGAAAGATGAAGAGCGAACTAAAGAAGGAAAGGGGGGGAAGGGAGCGGGAGGAAGGAGAGCTAATATATCAGAGGTGATCGGGTGCACAATAAGAGATGGAAAAGTCTTAAGCGTTTAGATGTGAGATCTTTATCTGCCTTGTCAGCTCAGGATGAATCCTCCAAGGTCACTCTGATAGAGAGAGTTCCATTGAGCTCCATTGGGCGCTTACGGCTGCTGACCGTATGCAAAGCCTCACAGAGAGAGGAGGCATAGCCAGGAGAGCTGAACTGACCATGCATTGCATCCACGCGCACCTGCGAAAGCAGGTGATTTATCGGAGCGGACCGGAGCCATGTGTTTAAGCTCGCTCCCCCCCGCCTGTTGTGTTTACGCCGTTTCCTCTTGGTCAGGGGAAAGAGGCGTGCCGATTTTGCCAGCACAGCTGAGGCAATCTGCCACGCGAACCGAATGGACATCTGTTCGCGGGAAGAAAAAAAACACAAACACACATCCTGGCAGTGACCAAGGTTACTAATCAAAATTCCACCGCACGCCCAATAATGTCATTGTTTTCAGATATCCCCTGGCAGACTGAGTCTCTACAGCAGGGGTGTTGTTGAGGCAGGGCTGGATCAGGGTCCTGGGCCAGGTTCGGGTTGCGTCCGTTTTCTGGAGTGAACCGTTATCTAGGGCAGCTCTCTCAGGGTCACTTTCAGGAACACATGGAGCTTCCACAGCCAATCTGCGTGGGCTTGCAAAGACTCCCAGTTGAGCAGATCGAAGGCCAGATGGCCGCGATGCTCGGCAGAAATCACCACGGTGGGCAAACAGCTTCTGGTTGCCTGAAACAGACCCTAGCCTTCATTCTGGACACATTTCCGCCTCCATACGTGCTTAGATTCCACTGCATTTCTGTAACCAGTTCATTTCCAGTAGATTTATTTACTTTTGACATGGTCACAAATCCAATATAATAAAGATAATAATGATAATAATAATAAATAATATTTACATAGCGCCTTTTGCAAGGCCCCAATGTCACTTTACATCACATATCCATAGGTACCCTTAACATCGGGACCTCTCTGTGGTATTTAACAAGATCGACACACACAGCCCATAATAATCTGATGGACTGTAAAAATGGATTACCATGGGTTTATGCTGGTGGAAATGCTTTTTAGGGTCTGGCCACCGTGTGACCAGGTCTAGCCAATCATTTGAATACATCTCGTGCTGACCTCCTTCCCAAGAAAGAAAAAAGAAAAAAACCTCAATCTCTCTCACGCAGCCGCGCCGTCAGGCTGCCTATCAAATGCCCTCAAATAAAAAATCTTATAAAAAATAAAATAGAATAAAAAATCTTAATCCTCTGCATGTTAGTGGGTTTAAATATCTAAAACAACCAGGGCACCCCACATAATAACACAAACTGTGCAGCCATGAGGAGCTTTTCATTCACACGAATAGAAGCAAGAGGCTATGTTTCAGCATAGAGTACTAAGAAGAGCACGCAGTGCCCCACCCCCCTCTCCACCACTCAGCCAGGTGATAGATGGCACTCCACAGGTCTGTGACAGGTTTGGAATACTGCTCTGGGGTCAGAGGGTTCAATCGCACCTTATGGGGTCATTAGAGCAGGAAGTGGACCTTTGGCTGCCTGTCTCAGGTCTATGACCAGCCTCATATGGACTAACGCTCCCTTGGGATTCACGCTGTATTGGTCGGGTTTGAGGTAATTGCTGCTGTACCACGGAACCTGCACGAAAGATTAAACCCCGCCGCACAAGATTAATGCTGGACTGCATCCAGAGGCTAGCCGATGTGTGTGTGTGTGTGTGTGTGTGTGTGTGTGAGAGAGGCATCCAGAGAGGCTAGCCAATGTTGGACACGCTAGGTATCCACACAGTGATTTGTCACAGACATGGCCATGGTGTCACACACATCCCCCCACAGACAACTTACATGTGAGCTCACGCTGATCTGGAGCCTGTGTGGTGTTGCCATGGCATTGCTCTAAGATAAATGGAGAGGGCTCTGGGTTAACACTGAAGGCGGCTCGATGTAACGCATGTGAACGCTTTTATGGAGGTCCATCCATCCCCCTTCTCCATGTTCGTGGCAGGTGGAGCCGATGTGTTTTTAATGGCGTAGGGGAGGCTTCGATACAGTGAGCTGCAGCGAATCAGTGACCCGATCGATGGTGATCAGCCAAGGCCATAATTTCTTGTGACGCAATGATTTATCGCCCAACCCACTCACAGGCTAGCGATGAAGGCTAGCGCTGAACATGAGTTAGTCTGCACACTGCACACAGAAGGAAATAGTGATATCCAATCGACTATCGCAGTACTCCACAATACAGAGAGTATGATATCGGTTTTTTAGACCAACTTTCAACATTTACGGTTGAATTTGAAGCAGCCCTGATTGTTCCAGGAACTCTGCAGGGAGACTAGTTCGAGCAGGGAGGTCTTCCGTTGTGAAGCTCTGCTCTGTAAACATATGGTGTGTTTAAAAAGCTCTAGTGAACAGAACACAGCCCCGCTGTCACGATCTGAATTCCGGGCAGACTGTGAATAAATGGTGCTCAAGAATCAGACTCGTCTGGCAAAGGAGCCCCCAGGGTAGGACGGAGAGAGAGAAAGAGAGAGGGAGAGAACGAGTGTGTGTGTGTGTGTGTGTGTGTGTGTGTTTATGTTTGTGAGGGTGAAGGCTGGTGGGTTTACAGACTGTGCTAACACAAACAGAGCCGGCTGTGTGTGTGTATATGAGTGTGTGTGTGTGTGTGTGACAATGTATGAGAGCCTTTGGGTGTGTAATCGTTAAAAGGACTGTGAAAGTGCATATGTGATGTGCATCCATAACTGGCAACATACAGTACATATGTAACTGAGCAAAAAATCATGTAAATACATATAATGTGTGTTTGTGTGTGTGGGTGTGTGTGTGTGTGTATGTGTGTTCTGTGTAGAGTGACAGACTCTGTGTCTTACTCAGGTAAGCACTGACACAGCTATTTGTACATGTGTGAACACACAGGCATATGTATGTGTGTGTGTGTGTGTGAGCATGGTATATATTCCTATGAGAGGGCTGAGGCTATATCTGTGGTCCTATACTCCTGGTCAGCAGTAGCAGCAGCTCTATGTGAGGAGCGACTGGTGGTGGTGGTGGTGGTGGTGTGGGTGTGGGTGTTGGTGGTGTGGGGATGGTGGTGTGGGTGTTGGTGGTGTGGGGATGGTGGTGGTGATGGTGTGGGTGTGGGTGTTGGTGGTGGTGGTGGTGGTGTGAGTGGTGGGGTGGTGATGGTGTGGGTGTTGGTGGTGTGGGTGGTGGGGTGGTGATGGTGTGGGTGTGGGTGTTGGTGGTGTGGGGATGGTGTGGGTGTGAGTGGTGGGGTGGTGATGGTGTGGGTGTGAGTGGTGGGGTGGTGATGGTGTGGGTGGGGAGATTTCCCCTGTGTGTCCCCAGCTGAGGCACATGCGGTGGGCTTTCATACCTAACCCTCTTAGGAGCAATGATGCTCACAGTCAAGGTGGATATAAAAAACAAGGGATGAAAGAGAGAGAGAGGGGAGGGGGGGCAGCGGGAGAGGGAGAGGGAGAGGGAGAGGGGGGGCAGCCTGTGAATCGTTCCGAAGCCTTTTTAATATTCCACTCAAACCAGCACCTCAGTGAAAAGACATTCAACACTGCACCACTAAAAGATCTTGCCATTAGCAAAGGAGCTGCCTCCCCCCCCCCCCCCCCCCCCCACCCCACCTTACTTATTCAGGCAAACAGTGAAAAGACATTCAACACTGTACCGCTAAAAGATCTTGCCATTAGCCCCCACCTCAATCATTCAGGAAAACAGTATCCAGACGAACAAGGCAAGCGAGGACACTGACCGCACGACCAACTGAACAGTCTGAGGGGCCACTCATCAGCGGACGCAACAGAAGAGGATCTTTTTTTTCGGAGGAGGAAGGAATGCAGACTGTTGCATAAATGCTTCTCCCCTTCAGCCACAGGAGCGACAAAAGCACTCGGCTGTCAGAATGCTGACGCTACCCAAAAATGCTTCGAATGCCTGGAGCTCTTGGATTCCCAGGGAAAGCTTAAAACTTTTAAGACACCAATGCGTCAGAAACTAAACCAACTGTCGAAGAAATGTTTAAAGGAAAACTTCTCCAACTACACACATCCAAAGGATGAATATTTTCTAAAAATAAAAATGGTATTTTCTATAAAATTGTCTATGCACGCATCTACTAATATTTACTATACAATCAGTCTACACACAGCAAAATGGGGTCATTTTTCCAACAAGCTGGCCTCCCTGCTTTGGCTCCATGAGGCTCCTAATTAGCTTGGTCCTGGCAGGTCCAGTGGCGGTCATTAGTGCACCCAGCCCACCATCAGTCTCTTTTTGGCTCTCTCCGTTCCCCTTGGATCTTTGGGCCTGAATACTGTCTCGGAGTTCAACTGTGCAAGAGAATGCGTTTCGCAGCTGAGCACTTCTACTGGTACAGAGGTGATTTTATCAGCAAAGGCTGGGCTTACGTTTGAGGGGGTTGGAGAGATAGAGAGAAGAACAGGGTTAGCTAGTGAGAGACAGATGGA
>NC_137915.1:8186153-8206153 GCF_963457725.1 Sprattus sprattus | reverse complement strand
TTTGTTGCAGTTGCGGATGGATGCTTTCAGACGTCTACACTTTCGTTTCGGCCTCCTACGCTCTCTCGTCTCTTGCCTCCCGCTGCCGAGGGGAGTTTGGTTTGCCTGACGTAGCCACAGCCCGGTGACCGACTAGCCTGATTTTACCCCGGCCGTGCTGCGTGCTGCCACAAGGGGCGTCCTAACCCACCGGCGCTGATGTCAAAGCTTGTATGGCTTAACAAATGGGAAATCGAGGCTGCAAGGTGGCAAAGCTGGGGAAAAAAAACTTCACAGTCATGGCATGAGTAATCTTCCTCAACTTGATGACAAAGCTGACAAATCCAAGTGTGTGTGTGTGTGTGTGTGTGTGTGTGTGTGTGTGTGTGTATGTGTGTGTTTGAGTCAATGTGAGTGAGTGTGTGTGTTTGTGCATCTCCTGCGAGCATAAGTACGTTTTCTTCTGTGTCACATGTTCGAGGGAGAAAGGGCAGGGAGAAAGAGCGATTGAGAGAGGACGACAGTGACGGAGAAAGATAGAGAGATGGAGAGAGAGAGAGAGAGAGAGAGAGAAAGAAACTTTGGGGAAACTGGAGCAGCGGTGTCACAGTGGTTCTGAGGAGAGTGAGCAGCGCTCTGTCACTGCGGCTCAACATCTTCCCTTGGACACCGTGGCTCCCTGTCTCCATGCCAACCTTAAATGGAGCACGCTCCACCGCCATCACAAACAAACAAAACAATAAATAAATAAATAAACGCAATAAACTGCTGGAAAATCAGATGTCTAAGATTGTGGGGTCCTACTCGGCGTGTCTGGACCTCTGTTCTTCTGTGGTGACCCCCTTAGTGCCCTGTCGGGCAAGGGCAGACCCCAATGTAATTGCTCCCGCTTTCTCGGCCGCATCCGCACGGGGTTCCTGGACTCTGGCCTAACCCTCCACCTTCTCCCTCTCCGAGGTCAAAAAGGCAAACTGCAAAATCAATCCAGCCAATCCATTGCTGCCAACCTATCTGCAGCAAAACACTCTGCGGGCATCTCATCGGGAAGTGGTGACTGCAAAGAGCCTTGAAACACGAAATCCTGTAAAATTCTGCTGTTGATAAGCCTATAAAAGGCCCATTAAAGTAAGCCGGAGGGTTACTGGGGAGAGGAGAAGGATAAACGTGTGTGTATATGTGTGGGTTTTGTGTGTGCTTGTAATATATCTGAGTCTATGTGTGTGTGTGTGTGTGTGTGTGTGTGTGTGTATGTGTGTTTGTGCTCCGTTATATGTGGTTGGCTGTCAGTACCAGAGAATGTCTTGGGTTTATGAATGGACGGAGGTTTGTTTCTTTCTCTCTCTCCATCTCTCGCTCCACCTTGCCTTTGTCGCTCATCACTTCATAGCTGCCGCCGCTGCCCTTCAATGGAGACAGACGGGCTCATTAAAACTCAGTGTTTACCCAGTCTCAGGTTTCAACAAGCTCTCTACTCCAGCCCTCAGTGGAGCAGGGAGAGAGAGAGAGAGAGAGGGGGAGGGAGGGACAGAGAGAGAGAGTGAGAGAGTGAGAGAGCTAGAGAGAGAGAGAAAAGGAGCCAGAGACCAACAGGGGAAAGAGAGAAGGCGGGAGAGAAACAGAGGAGAAGGCGAGCGAAGAGATCCTCATGCTAAGACTTAGAGCTGGGGAAACAGAGAGCTCCTCAAGGACACTGTGTGAATGTCTTCAAGTGTGTGTGTGTGTGTGTGAGAGCCTATTTATCAATGTGTGTGTGTGTGTGTGTGTGTGTGTGTGTGTGTGTGTGTGTGTGTGTGTGTGTGTGTGTGTGTGTGTGTGTGAATGTCTCTGTAAGTAGACAAACCCCAGTGCATACAAGCCCCTGTGCACACAGACGGACCTGATGTAGATCTCCAGAGGGCTGTGCCTCAGCCTCTCTCTGCTCTCCTGTGTGAGGCACTGATTGGTGGCGGCGGTCAGCAGAAACTTTCACAGCGCTGCCGTTACCACAGTAATCCCTAACTAGCAGCCGCCACCCCCTCGTCACCATGACAGCCATGAGAGAGGGAGAGAGAGAGAGAGAGAGACAGAGAGGGAAAGCTAGAGCTGAATATAGCAGTGCATCGCCATGCCAGAGCCTACGTCCCCAAGAGAGGTGTGAGATTATGGCCGCCTCTCTCCTGGGCTCTATGCCTTCCCGACGGACACCGACAAAACCGAGGCTTAGGGGCTCATCTTAGGTGCTGTCTCAACCTCTTTCTGCCTGCCTGTCAAGTCTATTTTTCCTCCTTTTCTCTGTCTCTGTCTGTCTGTCTCTGCCTTTCGCTTCACTGAACTCTGAGCCGCAATGTACTCAACCAGATGACGCCAAACAGAAAGCTAACAGGTACTGCAGGCAAAAAGAAAACAACAACACACACAAACATACCGGCAGGCTCAGTACACGCAAACACACACACACACACACACACACACACACACACACTGGCACAGAGAGAGACACACTCTCACACAAACAAATTATATCAGACCAGTAATAACAATATAAGACCAAAGGGAAAATGTAAAACCACAAAATGCCACTGCTGCCTAAGTGTGTTTCATTTCAATACAATCTCATTTCAGTTGCAGACCTCCTTGCCTGCTTATTGCCATTGCAGACCTGCACAGCATGCATGCCTAAACACAACAACACACAGACATAAACATGGACACACACACACACACACAGAGCCAAACACACACACACACACGGACACACACAGACACACACAGACACACACACACACACACACACACACACACACACACACAGACGCATACTGACACACAGACACACACAGACACACACAGACGGACACACTGCAACACAAACACACACACGGCCACACACACACACACACGGCCACACACACACACACACACACACGGACACACACACACACAGTAGGTAAGGTGTTTACATGCTGCACCTACAGTACGCCCCACAGGTCTGACTCACCTCCCATGCTGAATCATTCACACACTAAAGTGGAAAACCACTTCAGCCTAAAAAACCCAAACAACATTCAATCTCCCCTCTCCAACGTAAACACACATCTCATTCCCTCTCTCTCTCTCTCCCTCTGCGTCTTTCATTGTAACCTTGTAACCAAGCCTGAAGTGCAGCCATGCTCTACTGAGGAGCCTTGGGCGTCATACTCAGTATTTTGGGCAAAACAAATAAACCGTTAACCCGCTCAAACATGTTGACATGTAACCATAACAACTGAGCTGATGAGAGTCATCCAGGCAGAGTGTCATTCCTCTCTGCTGACACCTGATGAGGTGTTTCCATCCCCCTCTTCATCCACCCAAAACATCATCCCCCCTCTTCCCCGCACCTCTCCCTCCCTCCCTCCATCTCCCCTCCCCAAAGCTGGCTCTCTGCGCGCGGGCACCTTACCGGTGGTGGAGTGCAGGCTCTCCAGGCTCCAGTAGCGGGACAGAACCCCACGCAGTGTCCCCCCAATGCTGCCACCGCCGCCGCTGATGCCACCGCCGAAGCCACCGCCGCAGCCCCCGCAACCTCCGCTGCCACTGCCACCCACGGGCAGCCCCAGTCCCATGCTGCTGGTGTCCGAGTCGGAGCCAGGGGAGAGTCCGGAGCTGCCGCTACTGCTGCCGCAGCTGCCCCCAGGCAGGGGCACGGACCCCTCGGAGCCCTGCTGGGTCCTCATGGGGCCCCCGGGAGAGCTGCTGCTGCCGATGCCGGTGCCGGTGCTACTGCTACGAGACGGACGCCGAAGAGTCGAGCAGTGGAGGAGCTGTCTGCTGTCGCTAACACTAATGCTGCTACCACTAACTGCTGCTGCTGCTACTCCTGGTGCTTAGAAAGAGTCCCCGGGGAGAGAGAGTGTATGCGTGTGTGAGTGAGTGAGAGTGTGTGTGTGTGTGTGTGTGCGCGCGCTCTACCCTATACCTGGCACAGCTGTGCTGCTCTCGGTCGCTAAGCCTCACTGAGTGCTTAGCCTCTCCCGCTCTTGCCGGCTGCACCGCCTCCTCCTTCTCTGTTTCTCTCTCTCTCTCTCTCTCTCTCTCTCTCTCTCTCTCTCTCTCTATCTCTCTATCTCTCTCTCGCTCTATCTGTCTCATTGCCTTGCTCACTCCCTCTCTCTCTCTCACACTCAGCCCTGTTCTCTCTCTCCCTCCCTCCCTCGCCTGCTCACTCTACCACTAAGGCGTGCGCACACACACGAACACACACACACACACGCACACATAGATACATACACAAGCCCATACACTGACATCAGTGGGGCTCCGTTAGGGGGGGTCCTCACACTCAGGCTTATCGGCAGCCGTCGCTTCTCAGGGCTGGGCTCTGATAACAGCTCTCCTCCCCCCCTGCCTCACCCCCACCTTCTCTTCCTCATTCTCTCTCCCTCTTGCTCTCTCGCTCTCTCTCTCTCTCTCTCTCTCTCTCTCTCTCTCTCTCTCTCCCTCTCTCTCTCTCACCCACCCTTTCTCCCGTGAGCGTCTCCTGAGGCGACGCCGTGGGTAAAGAGGCACTGAGCCCCGGCGTTGGCAGGATAAGTCCCTGCTGCTCGTGAACCTGTCACGAAGGAAGCGCCGCGGCCAGGATTTCCTGCCTGTCACAGAGAGGAGAGGAGGCTTTGAGGAGCATCCAAAGGCCCCTGTCTAATGAGAGAGAGAGACTTTTCACTGTACTGGGCTGGAGACTCACATCCACTACAGGTGCAACGACACACAGACCCATATTCTATATCTACATATACACTTGTTTGTGTATATGTGTGTGCACGTTTATGCTTTACATATACATATATATATATATGTATATATATGTATATGTTTATGTATGTGTATGTATGAGTATGTGTATATGTATGTGTATGTATGAGTATGTGTATGTGTATGTGTATGTGTATGTGTATGTGTATGTGTATATGTATATTATGTATATGTATATGTATATGTATTGTATGTCTATATATGTAATTATATATATGTAGAGCATAAACTTACACATACATATACACAAACAAGTAAAACATGTACATCGACACACCTCCATGGTTCCATATTGTACCATGCATCTATAGTGCATGTCTAAACACGTGAACAAAGAGATAAACACACACACAGACACACCTTCATTCAGATAGATGATCTCAGAGTGACGCACACACACACACCAGTCCCTAAAGCCAGGGAATGCTGATGCATCTTGAAAATCCCCGTAAAGCTGAAACATAATCTAATGCTGATACACCAACGATAAAGCCCCGACGGACTAATAACGGCCCCCTCCCATCATACGAGAGGATTACACCACACTGGCTAGCTGGGGAAAAACACATCAAACCGCTACAAATCCACATCCAGGGCCATCCACCTCTAACACTGCCGAGATATAGATAAGCAGAGATGAAGGGTTTAAGACTAACCACACACTGGATTGATGTTTTTAAATGTTGGATTGTGATGTATCCCAGGAAACCTAAACAAATGTGCGACGTGTCTGGCTAGACATTCGATTTCCCCGAGTCTCTTTCCCAGGGATGAGATGGTTCACACAAGAACTTGGAAAATCAGACGCACAAGAGAGAATTCCAAGCATTCCCGTCCCCTCTGACATAACGTCTGGACGTGTGAGAGCAGGGAACGTCTCCGACATGCAGACACGCTGAGGAACGTGAGCACACACACACACATGTGATATACAGAATACATACACTCCCACCGCCTCCCACACACTATACATACATTCACATGGAGATATATGACCACGCCTACACACAGACGCAGAAACATGAGCATGGACAGACATATTGTTAGTTTACGGACACACATACACACACAGACAAACAAACAAACACACTTACCGACACACACACACACACACACACACACACACACACACACGCATTCACAACAGTCTTACATTTCAAAACCACAAAAGAAACTAGCTCAATAGAGGGTAAGGCAGTATATTTTGACAGATACACATAGGGAATAGCCAAAACATGAGGAAAATACACCAAAGACCCTCTTAAGCCTGACATATATCTTCAGCCTGATATATCAATGGTAACTCCACCATCAAACCAAGACAGCCTCTAAGAAATAAAATCAAAGAGGACCAAACAACATGCATCCTACTGCATAAACACTATATTCTAGACTCAAAAGCAGTCCACAGATGTGTCTAAAGGACATTTAAATAAAGAAAAATAAAGCATCTACTGAAATAAGCTTTGCAAACTGCAGTACATAATAGACAAGATGAGGCGATACTGGACAACTTGATTTGATCTCATCTCTGCCAGTGCATTGTGGTTTGGAGCCCAAATGTCAGGGACAATCAGTGGCTTCCAATCCCATTAGTCTGTGAAATTAGCTGGCAATAGTGTGGCACGGTTAATCGATGATGAACCGCGGCGAACTTTTGCACAAAGCAGGGCAGGAGCGGGGGGTGGGGGGGTTGGGGGGTGGGCAAAGCACACGTTCCTCAAAGGCCACCGCCACAAACAGATACAGATAAGCCAGCCACAATCTATGAAGTCAGAAACTGAATTAGGATGGAGAGGGCTGTGAGGCACACACACACACACACACACACACACACACACACACACACACACACACACACACAGACACACACACACACACACACATGCTGCCATAGATGTGATCCAGGATGAGATCTTCTCAAAAAGCACAAAGGAGTCTGGTAATGTTTAAACTTCTGTCAGGTAGTAAAATCCTTATTATATACAGACAGCCATTTAAAAATGTGTACACAATGATTACACCACCACTGCACTTTCATTTAACAACACACTAATATACAACACATAAAGGAGTTGGCTGACCTTTCCCCATATAGGGTGTGAATGGGTGACATGCAAAGCAGATAACTAAATTAGTAATCAAAGCTGAGGTCAGTGCTACTGCAGCAGGCGTGCCTTTCACTCCGACTTTAATGAGCACAAATCCGATTACACAGCTGACATCTGCCGCCACACCACTGACCTCATGTCACAAATATGTCTTCACATGTGAGCATTTGCTTGTACTGTCCATCTGTGAGAACGTGCATGTGTGTGTGTGTGTGTGTGTGTGTGTGTGTGTGTTTTGCCAATACCAGACTATCAGGAGTAAGCTGATACCTTATCGGATGAGTACTATTACTGAATTAGAATGCAACAGTCATATCTATTCTGTGGTTTCCCTCACACACACACACACACACACACACACACACACACAGATACACACGCCTCGAGACTCGATGGCTAGCTCAACAAGCACCCAAGTCTCCAAAGACCCCCCCCCCACAGACAGGCATGAATGGAGCTTGCGAAAGTCTAAGAGGGAGGAAGGGAGGGGGACTCGCTGATTAAATTTCCCAGGGAAAGTGAGCCGGATCCAGCAGCTAATGAATCTGTAATGAAACTGTGGAATGCTTGCCTGGGTGGGTACCTCTCACCTCCTCCTCTTTGGACCCCTGGTAGCCACGGGAACAGAAGCAGGGGCTTTGAGGGGAACTATTGCATAATGGACGAGGAGGACTGCATGTTCCACCAGTAGGAGCCGGGGTGAGATTGGAGAATTGTGATAAGAGTTTGAAAAATCTTCCAATAATACAGGCTTCTGCTACCGCCCACAGCTCTCTCTCTCTGTCGCTCTCTCTTTCTCTCTCTCTCTCTCTCTCTCTCTCTCACACACACACACACACACACACACACACACACAGAGGCTCCTGAGTAAGCATGTTTAACTAAGAGGAACGACCACTGGGAGTGTTTTCAGTCAGTATACAGGCGCAGGTCCTTGGCCAGAACCGAGAGATAGATGAGGCTGGCTCATGTCCAGAGGGTATCACTGTGTGTTTGTCTTCCTTCAACCCAACGGGACGCAAAATCTGCCACCTGCTGGCTGCAGCGCTGAACTGCAGGAGCAGTCTTTGGCTGCAGACCTTAATTAACTCAAAGCAGGGCTCCAAAAATATATTAAATAGTTGTTGCCCAACAGATGTTACTGGCATGCTTTTTTAACAGGCTAATCCCAGATTTGCAGCAGTATATCTGTAAAGTATACTTAAACTGTAAATACAACATCACTATCCCTCCAGCCCATCCACAAAGTGTGTACTATAAGAGCCTTTCGTGGCCAAGCACCCTGGTAAGCAGATGATTACTGATGTGAGCAGGGATGAGTCCAAACACATATAAACCCATGCAAAACTGTTTGACTTGGATACGAACAGGGAATCAGATGAAGTGCCCTTGAGCAAGGCACCTAACCCCAATCACTGCTCCCCTGGCGCCGCCAAAGGCAAATCACTGCTCCGGGTTAGTGTGCTTCACTGTGTGCTTCACTGTGTGTATCACTACCCTGGATGGGTAAAATGCAGAGATGGAATTCAGAGTGTGTGTGTGTGTCACTATCTCTGCCATAAACATAGTCACTAGTCACTAGATGACCAGAGGGGTGAGCTCAGGGGCAAAGCAGTGTTACTCACAGGGGTAGGACATGCGGCGTCTCCAGCCCAGGGAGTCGAGGCCGATGGGGGTGCTCTGGGAGAAACAGTGTCCCCTCAGAGGCATCCCGGAGAAGGCCTCCATGGCCGAGAGGGAGAGGCGAGTCCTGGCCTGCGGAGGGGGGGACGAGACGGAAATCAACACTGAGGATTACAAGAGGCCTAGTCTGAGGTTTAAAATCAGTTTTAGGTTTCGTTTTTTAAGGTAAATATAGAGGTTGTTGTGTAACATCTAGAGCCAGGTGTTTTAAATAGTTTGTAGATTAATATTATGTCATGTCTAAAAATCTTTTCTATTTTTTTTATTTTTTTAAATAGCGGAAGGAAAGAGACTAAAAAAGGTTGCCAGGAGCCAGGAAAAGAAAACAGCTGAGACGAAGACACGTGGAGGTTGAGTCAGAGAAGACTAGCAGCAGGCCAGCAGGAGATGTGCCTGAAAGAGGGTGAAGCCACAGTGTGGAGATGACAACTCAGGAAGGAAAGGAAAGCAGGAGGCATAGTTCAGACACAGCACATGGAGCAGAGGAGAAAGAGAGGGAGGTGGAGACAGAAGACTGCACTCGCTCGGGTGCGTGCGGATGGACGACGCTGACAGGTGACACCTCTCTTACTTTCTCCATCTCTTCCGGGAGTCGGGCGTATTGCTCGCGCACAGCGCGGGCCAGCTTCTTCTTGCGGTTCTTCTCCTCTTCGATCCACAGGTCGTCCGAGCAGCACCGTCGCCTGTGGAACGCCCGGCTGTGCTCCTGCCCACCGCCTGTGCCCGTGCCAGTGTCCGACACTGATCTGGTGGGGCCCGGCCCTCGTGCAATACCCTGCGGGGTCTCCACCAGCAGCTCCGTCAGTCTCTTCGCTGGGGTGTTTGTGGCAGATCTACTGCCATCTTGTGAGGCCTTTGAAGGGCACAGTCATAGAAAAGCAGTCAAACCCCAGGCTTTGATTGTTCTATGTGACCTATGTAAAACAACTGTATCCCTAGGCTTTTGTGTTGTATCTGGGTCTTCTGGGGTTCATTCCAGGGTGCAGTGCTGAGGAGTGCCTTGTCATGCCACAACAGGTGCAGACATGAAGACCGTTTTAGAGCTGAATCACCCTGGCATTATCTCCATGGTACACACAAAACCAGCCTTACCAGACACCAGAATAGGCAAGCGCATTTACTGTGGCTGTAACTACAGAACTAAGAAAAGCCTTTAGGGCCCTCTCCTCCCAGCAGGGAGCTTTCTATCCTATTATCTTAACTGCCTGCAGTTTTATGAGCTGCCTCTAGATGGAGCTAGAGATTTATTTTTTTAAGACTGCTCAGCCAGCAACAGGCATGGTTGTTTGTATGCTAACACTGGCCAGGCTGTTAGCACACTGAATGGAAATCTACCACAGCACTGACAAGCATGGAAAAAAGAGCTGACTTAGGCTTTTAAATCTGCATCCCCTATCACTTTGTTTGTGTGGGGAGGCAAGATGCAAGATAAAGAGCGTCTTGTTCTACCTCTGCCCTTCATGGACGAAAACGGACACACGCACAGGCACACAACATACACACACACACACACACACACACACACACACACACAGACAGAGACGAACACACACACACACACACACAGTCAGACAGTCACACACACACTAAGAGACAGACACACACACAGACAGACAGTCACACACACACACACACACACACACACACACACACACACACACACACACACACACACACAAACACACAGATTCAAGTGAAGGGACTCAGGCTGGGGGAAAAGAGAGAGTTGTGAGTGCCTCATCAGTTTGTTATTTATATTCAGGATTCAGTGCCATGCTGGCCAGAGCCAAGGCAGTGAGACAGAGAGCAAACACTTCTGTGTGTTTTTGGCCGTCACCCAACCGTAAACAAGCCCTCTTTATCCTCCTCATCCAGAGTGACGCCGGGCACATGGGCAGGCTCCGCCATTCAATCATAATGTTTTCGGGGGAAAGAGTGAATTAGGCTAGTCTCACTGGCAGGTATCCCTTTTTTCACATATTTACTTGTTTATTTGTACATTATGGTAGAGTTACAGAGACAGATTTTTGATGTGTTTTTGTGCAAATAGCAAGCCATTGTGTATTTTTCTCTTACCAACATTACAAAGGGACAAAACCAACTGGCATGGTAATTGGAATGGACCTTAGCCAAGTTCTCAACAGAATGTCTTTTCTTTCACTGGATTTCACCGGTTTGATTTTGATTATGAGACACAAGGGTGTCTTTTGAAACCAAATCCATTGGAAGTTGCTCATTTGAAACAGTCTCTTTGTGGTTTTTTAGATTGGACAAATTGATTTGAATGAATTCACTGACCTGACTGAGAATAAATAATCAATCTTTCTGGAGCACATGTCAGAATACGTTGTTCAAAAAACCCACTACATCTGCATTCAGTGAGTGCAGATAAAGGAACTAGCAAACATGAACTAACTCGTTGTGTGTATAACTCTTAGAAATGCTCATAACCATGCAGTGAAGACACAAGAGTGCGTACAAATCAAATGCATTATTATTAATATTATAATATAAAAGTTTATCACACAATAAACTTACCTCGAACTCATTGCTGGATGTAGAGGCAACCAAGCTGACCTGAGACTGGCCTTCCAGAGCCCCATCCTCACGCTGGCTGAGGGGGTCCATGGGACTGAGGGGACTGGACGAGCCCATGGGCCCGGCCTTGGGCTTCAGGGTTTTGGGCCGCTCAGGGGGTTCAGAGAGAGCCTCCACACTCATGCCCTGACCCAGAAGGATGAACGATAGCGCGCTGGAGCGCACCGGGCCGGGGCGGAAGTGACGTCGATGGCCCGCGGGCCTGGGGCTCTTGTGGGGTTTGGGGCTCATGGGCCTTATGGGGAAGTCTGCACTCTCGTTGGTCCCGGGCGACCGTGCAGACATGTGATTGGCCGTGAGAGACCCGGGGCTCGCAGGCGACAAAGGGCTGAAGTCGGCATGATGCGGAGCTTCCGAGTCGTCGGAGGAGTGAGGGCCAGAGTCCGAGAAGCTGATTGACAGGCCATTGGGAGGGGCCTTCCTCCGACGGCCCTCTGACTTGCTCCCCTGGGGCAGGTCGTCGGGACTGTCCTGCAGGAGAGCTCTCTTGAGGGGGTCAGTGAGGCAGACGGGGCGCGGAGTGCTGGGCGAGTCGGGTGTGCTGAGTCTCTCTTGGGCCGAGCGCGTGGCGTACTCGCTGTGGACCTGCCGCGTGCCGCCCTTGGGCTGGTCGCCGTCCGGTACCGACATGGTGCGGCGCAGTAGCTCTGCTTCTTTGGCCCGCCGTAGTTTCCTCCAGGACTGCTTCCGCGAGTCCTCTCCTCCCTCAGGCCGTGCTCCAGGAGTGCCGTGCTCCTCGTTCTCCTTGTCCAAGGCGCGTGACTCGAACAGGCTGGACAAGGACTTGTGCGCCTGGGCGAAGCGCAGTCGTAAGCTCAGGCTGTCGCTGCTCTTGCTTCTCTTGTAGTTCAGTGCTTCGGGACCACCGGGGCTCACCTTGCTGGGCACTGACTCCGGGCTGCCTTCTTTGTCCGCCTCTTCCCCGCCCTGGCTGTACAGCTGGCGGACGTGCCGTGTGCGAGGTCCCGAGGGGAAGAACCCGTGGTCTTCCTCCTCTTCCTCCTCCTCGTCGTACTGGGATGCGGAGAAGGCCTGCTGGACCGTCTGGTTGAGAAGGTCGCCCTTGTAGAAGACGTCATCGTCTGAATTATCACGCTCCGTCTCCCTGGGCTCCAGGCTGTGCGTCCTGTAGAACAGGAGATCCACCCCGCCGTCCGAGGACTCCCTGGGGGGCGCCTTCTTGCCATCCTTGGAGGTGCTCTTTCCCTTCCTGAAGGAGGGCATCTTGGCAAAGACAGAGAACTTGGAGCCCTTGCTCAACTGGCTGCCCTTTCCTTTGTTCTTCATGGGTTTGTGTAGGCTGGCACCCCCGCCTGTGTGAGCGGATAAAGATTCATCCGTCTCCTCACTGTTTGTGCTGGTGGTGTCCAGATCCTGAGACGACGCTGTTGGGCTCCTTCCGCGTCTCTCTGCAGCTTCCACGTCTTCTTCTTCGGGCTGCAGGGTGGCGGCGCCCCTTTCTCTACCCGACTCGGCGGCGCGGGGCTCACAGTGCCGCTCTCTCTCTGGGCAGGAGGGCTCAGCTTTAGGTTCAGCATCAGCAGGGCTCTGAGCCTGTAGGCACAAGGCGGGCATGTCGGAGGAGAAGACTATGGCATCCCTCCCCTCTCGCTCCTCCCCGGCTGGCTTCATCCCTCCTTCTCCTCCGCTTTTTTGCACTTCTTTATTTAGCTCCTCATCCTCAGCCACCACAGAACTCTCCTGGGAGCGCTCTGTCTCGGGAATGGGCTCGAGGCTCGGGACTGAAAGCAGACTAAACCCTGAATCCGGGTACGGGTGCCTCACTATCCTTACTGTAGTATGGATAATATGCGAGGAAGTGACTGAACTGATTGTATCGTAATCGTCCGACTCTGGACAATCACTGCTGCTACTGGTGTCGTTACTGGTGTTGGTGCTGTGACCATCCGATAAAGGCTTTATGTGACCCTCTCCCTCCTCTGCTTCTTGACTCTCAGCAAATAACAACAAACCTCTTCTTTCCAAATAACACGCTAAAGGTTCAAGGTCATCCCCATTTTCCTGATTTGACTTGAGGAAGTCACGGGTGGTGTCAGCAGCACTGTCTAGCCTGCTGCTGCAGTGTTCTGGGGACCGTGGGGAATGATGTGTATGATGGAAGAGAGTCTCACTGTCAAGGTACCCTTGCAGTGGAAGTTTCTCCAGTGCGTCCACTTCAGCTAGGGTGAACTCACACCGCACACCGTCGGTCTCATCTCCCAACCCAGACAGGGCCGAGTCCTCACTGCTCCAGTAAGGCTCAAAATCAAGGGGACACAGTAACTCTCCGGAGTCCCTCTCTTCTTCGTCTTCTGCTGCTGCCGCTGGGCTGACAGCCCCGTTGGGGATCTCCCCGGGCAAGTCTGTGGTTTGTGCTGCTGTAGCCTGAGATTGGGAGAGGGGGGTGTGGAGTTTATCACAGTCCTCAAAGCTGCTTTCAGTTCTGTCTACAGAGAAAAGCTCCAGGGAGAGATTACAACCGGCAGACTCCACACCACTGGGACCCACAACAGGCTTGGTGTTATTGTTCGAGTCGGAATGCGAAGACTTCCCACAACAGCGAGGCACCAGCTCATCCAGCTCTGGGAGGACCTGTTTCGAGAGGGTTGAGTGGGTGTCCAGTGTGATTTCTATAGTCCTAAGATCTGAGGCTAGAGTGGCGATGATTTCCGCCTGAAGAAGCTCTGTTTCACGAGGGCTCTCGGGGTCATTTAGGTTTCCACACGCCTCTGTCCTATCACCTGGTGCGGTTTGTGTCGAAAATATTTCATCAGTGACTTCAACAGAAACGTCTGTAGGGTCGTGTTGCCTCGACTCTTCGAGACTGCTCCTCTCGTACTGTCCTTCGTAATCTAGAAGCTCTTGTGCATGTGAGTTCGATTCTAGGGGTTGCTGTGTGCTCTCCGCATCCTGTTCCTGTTTTAAGTAAACATGATGGCTTCTTTTCTCCTCCTCCTCCTCCTCCTCCTCTTCGTCCTCCTTCTCTTTGCTTTCCTCCACTGATAAGGCCTGCTCTCTTTCCTCCCCCTCTTTTTGGGCCTGGATGGACAAAGAGGATTGCCTTACATCACAAATTTGCGAGGGTGAGTCCTTGCAGTCGCTGTGGGGGAGGGGTGAACATTCCTTAGGCTGTTTCACAGTGTTAGATGGTGCAATTAGATCTGAATTGGACTCTCTGTGTAGGGTGATGGACTCATGATGATGCTCAACAGCACTTTTCTCCTCCTCTAAGTTGGGCAAGACACTCTCGTCACAGAGAGCTGAAGGGTTGGCGGCTTCTTTACAACTGATGTCCTCTTTGTCTTGACCCTCGGATATTAGATTTGTAACCACATCCTCATGATTTTGGGGCCAAGCTTCTTGCTCTGTTTGAGACTGCTGCTGCTGTTCTTGTTGGCTTGCGTTCAACAGCAGCACATCTGCCCCGGTCCTTTCACTTGAAGGAGTATCCGACAGTGGCTGTGACTCAAATAGGGAGCGTTCTAGGCCAGGAAGATGAGGGGTTGATGAGGGAGCAAGTCCAGCATCCGCCGGAGTCGTTGTATTTCTAACGGTTGGATCAGTCCCAGAGAGGGGATCTGGTTCCGCTATAGTGCTGACACACACCTGGGACCGGACACTTAATATGCTTGTTTCATTGCAGGGCTTTGTGTCTATGTCTGGGGTAAGCTGTTGGTCTGTATGTATAACATTCTGACTGGGCTGACATGTTCTGCTTTGTGTTTCTGTTAGCTGTTCTGTGTCACTGTTGGTATTCTCTTTGCTGTGATGGCTTTGCAAGATGATGCAGTGTGTGTCAGTGCTAAGTGCAGAGTTAGTATCAAAAGACTGTGCTGTTTCAGGACCCTGTGTTTTGGAGGAAGACGAACCTATGCATGTTGTCTCTGTGCATTGTGACTTTGTAGACAAGATCTGTGTCTCCGAGCTATATGCTTCTGAGCTAATTGTGCCGACTGTGTTGGTACTGTCACCTATGTTCCAAGTATTCGTGTTGTGGGTCTCTATACAGTTTGAGACATCACAGTCTGTCCTTAGTGTATCGGGGTTGTCTGTACATACTGTTCTTTCTGCTAGAATATCTGTGCTGCAGGTTGCTATGCTATGCTGGTCTAAGTGGTTAGCGCCTGTGCTGCTGGTCTCCGTGGGTAATTCTCTGGCATCGCTGTATCTCCTCTTGGCCCGATGCGGCCTACACTCCTGGGATGGGAGGCCGTTCTCCAGGCGCCATCCCTTATAGAGGTCCTCGGCACCCAGCAGGGCAGAGAGGCCGTCCTCGTGGTCGGGGCTAAGGTCCGAAAAGCTTTCACTGTGCCACGAGCGCGAGTCGTAGAACTCCTCTGTCGAACTCTCCGCCACGTGGTCGCTCCACTCCTGGGGTTCCGACTCGCCGAAAGCCCCCGCCTCCTCGAGTCCTCCGTGGTCAAGTGGGGAGTCCTCAAGGTAGTCCTCGGTCTGGGGAGGAGAAGAGGAAATACATTGAGATTGAAATCAATTAAATAATTCAAAATAAAAGCACACAGCAAAATCTCTAATATTGTCATGAAGGAGTCAGGAATGACTTATGCCATAGTGGGAGTAGTTTGGCCTGAGCAAGAAAATTAACCAGAAGCAAAAGGCTAAATCACAACTTTGAGTTTATTGTTTTGATATGGGGCCCCAAGAGGGACTTGGAGTGCAGTGTATAGATAAAGAGGACCACATGTTTGCGTGTAAACAGCGGACTCAGGCTAATTAGAGCAGAGTCCCGGCACCTGGGAGGAACAGGCCTCAGGCCCAGATTCTGAGCGCAGGCAATGAACTGAACACCTGACTGCACTGCTATGTCTTCATGAAGTCAAACACGTGCCAAAAGAACGTAGTACTCTTTCCCACACTACAGCACTGTACACAATAAAGGTATCACAACTAAACATACAGCATGGCCACACAAAAACGAAGTGTTTACAGTCTTGTTCTGTTTAGTCTATAAATCAGGTCTATTTAGTCTACTTAGACAAGTTTCAAACGAATCTACAACAACAAAAAACACAACGCTGAGTGCACTTGCATTCATCCTGCAAACACATATCATGGTGGCGTCTGGGTGCAACTCAGTAGAAGAGCCCAGACATCATCATTCAGGTCAGACTTACGCTCCAGAGCCTGAGGACCACAGCTGTGTCCATGGTTAAAGCACAGAGCCGAACAAATCCCCAGCTGAGCACGGCCCCCATGGCGCCCAACAGGTCTCTCTCTCTCACACACATGCAGATTCACGTCTCACACACACATCCGCCATACTCCATGCGTCTCTCGTTCACTGTTTCTGTGTTCTGCTTTCCGCCCTCTTTTCTCATCTCCCGCCTTGTCTGTTCTCTTCACACCACTCCCCTCTCTCTCTTTCTCTCCCTGTTTTGTCTCTGTGTTGATCTTACATCGCCCATCCTCTTGGGCGAATCAGATCCCCGGTGAGGCAGTCTTAAATTACAGAGAAGTCCCTCTGCTGGGGAGCCCGACCCTACCTGCAGGAACTCGCCTGCAATAATATCCGCACGCCCCCTCGGCCACACAGAGAGAGAGAGAGAGAGACAGACAGAGAGAGGGAAAGGGAAAGAGTAAGAGAGAGATAAAGAGAGAATGAAAGAGTGAGAGAGTGTGACGGTGGTCAAACGTGACGGTGTCAAACGTGGGACTGACGACCACTTCAAAAACTTGTTCTTTATTTTCTGTTGCATAAACAAACAACTGTTGACACACAGAGTATCGCTGACAGGCATACTGTATCTCTTCCACAGGGAGTGAGAGACAGAGAGAGGGAAAGAGAAAGAGTAAGAGAGAGAGATAAAGAGAGAGTGAAAGAGAGAGAGAGAGAGAGAGAGAGAGAGTAAAAGAGAGAGAGAGAGAGAGATGTGAGATTAAGGTAATGGGGGGAAAGGGGGTTTGTTTCATCTGGAACAGCACATTTGGTCCCATGTTAATACCATGTGGCAGACATCCCCCTCTAAATCAAGCCCAATCTAGGCTCTGGAGTTCCTCACATTAATATGGAGAGACACCTCGAGCACCACACCCAGGAATAACACTGCAGCCGCACTGAGTCAGCAGCAGGGACCCACCTTCTGTTTTAAAAGCACACCTGAGACGCATGTTCATAATTATAATTGGAAACTACTTTCAACTACGTACATTGATCTGGCAGTTATGCGACCATTTTGAAGGGTGTATTTTGTGGTGTTGTTAAACTGTATCGAATTTTGGCTAGACTCACTGATTGAAATAGGCTGGTCAAAATAATAGAAACAGGTGTAAGTAGGTCTGCAATGCAATACAATTCAACAGCACCTCAAACTGCAGCCTCCAAAATGAATACACAGGATCTGGCAGTTATGTCTGTAGCAACAGAAGAAGAACTTCCATGAGAACTAAAGTGACTTCATATCTGCGGTGCATTTGACTATGACCAGTATTCAGGAAGCAGTCAGGCGGGTATCAGTGAAGTGGAAAAGTGCTAAGTAGCTAGTGCTTCCTCTAGGGTACATTTCCTGGGGTGACATTTCAAGATATTTACCTCTGGCTTTTTCCCTCAATTGACCTAAGAATCCAAAGATTTCTTAACCAGTTAATATGAGAATAATTTGTCATTAATTAAGATGAACAGATAACTGTTTAAGATTCAAAAGACGGCAATTAAATGTTTTTTTACCCAATAGGCAGCCTCATTGTGAGTAACTCAACTCAACTAACATTAATTACAATGCTGATGCTAACTTCATAGTCATCTCATAACCATGCAGCATGGCAGCTAATCTCATAGTCATCTCATAACCATGCAGCATGGCAGCTAATCTCATAGCCATCTCATAACCATGCAGCATGGCAGCTAATCTCATAGCCATCTCATAACCATGCAGCATGGCAGCTAATCTCATAGCCATCTCATAACCATGCAGCATGGCAGCTAATCTCATAGCCATCTCATAACCATGCAGCATGGCAGCTAATCTCATAGCCATCTCATAACCATGCAGCATGGCAGCTAATCTCATAGCCATCTCATAACCATGCAGCATGGCAGCTAATCTCATAGCCATCTCATAACCATGCAGCATGGCTGCTAATCTCATAGTCAGAGGCTTTAGCTGTCCATGTGCTCACAGGTAGTAAACAGTCAGTGATTGACGGGGGGGATTGGTGGTTCACTTAATGGAAGCCGGTCAGCGTAGTGACGGACTTCACATTATCCCTGCCTCTGCATTGGTGGTCGCGTCCGTCAGTGGTCACGCCGTGGCTGACCCACCGGCCTTGTTTTGGCCAAGTTGAGTACTTGATTGGCTTAAGGGCTCCTGCAGACAGGCTTTAGCGCCTGGCCTGGCAGTGAGAGACAGATCGCCGGATGAAACGAGACGGTGGCTGGCCGCTGACAATCCTGCTTCATCACATGCTGTGTGTAGGCGGCAAAAGAGCCGTGCTCTATTTCTGTGTCACACCAGGCTCTCGAGCCCAATAACTACAGCTGTGTCACTCTGTTAATTAGGTCAAACTATTTAATCAGTTCCCAGTATTTACTGTACATCAGCCTGATATTTAAAGACACACTTCACAAGAGTAAAGCTTGATAACTCATACAGTATATTATATAAGGTAAAGGAGTGACTATGAAAATAAACAAATGGGAAATGGTTTAGAACCTTAGTTTTGAGCCTTCAATGTTTCTTTCCTTTTCTCCCATATTCTGCCAAAAATGATGCACAAAATATCAAGAGAGGAGAGGTTATAAACAGACTCTGTGCAGCTGTGGGACCCCCATGATCATACATATTGGTCAAGAGCAGAAGAATCAACTGCTACTGCTGACGGTACACATCAGATTGACAAAAGGATCAGTGAATGTGAGTACAACGATATTACATGAGCATTTGACCCTGTTCTGGTCAGCCATATGAACTACAGTATCTTCTGAACAACATCTGCCAGTCATGCAGAGTGGATCTTATATGGCACTTAGGCTACATAATATACGCTACACTAAGGAATATTTTACACAATGGATAATAAAACAAGCTTTTAAAATATAACACATTGTTAAAGATTGAATCCGTGGTTTCCAACCTTTTTTTGCTTCTGACATCTTACAAAAAGCAGTGTGTAGTGAGGGTTACACTTCAGGTGTCTATAAATTACTAACAGATCCACCAAATAGTTTTCCCTTGAAACTTCTCACATGGTTTCAATTAAATAAATGTTCAAATGATCCAATATCTCACCTTAAATCAAAGATTAGACAAAAAAGGTCCAAAAACTGGTTTTCTCTTCTTTCCTCTCCCATTAATCATCCCTCAACCTCTCAGATGTATCTGGTGTCCCTGCATATAAAATAGTTCCAACTAACTCCACCTCCGGCTACAACAGTATCATGCTGCTCACACACTGATGCTTCAGTATTAATACTCTAATGGGGTTCAGGCTCTGGGCTCTGTAAAGTGCCTAGAGGCAACTGTATTGTTATGGCGCTATATAAATAAAATGTAATTTAATTTAATTGAATATATAATAATATATCCATTACAGGAACCAAACCAGTACTTTTACTTTAATACTTTAAATACATTTAGCTGCTAATAGTTAAGGACATTTACTTAAGCAGGATTTTTCATGCAGGAATTTGACTTGTAATGGAGAACATTGCTGTTATTGGTACTTTTACTTAAGTAAAGGATCTGAATACTTCTTCCACCATTGGTTGCAGGTCAGCGAGGGTAATCCCATCAGAGCTACCGCTGCTGCAGCACGTCAGCCACCTCCTGCAGTTCACAAGAGTGGAGGTACATATGGTTCTGGGAATTACAGGAGATTTCACTGAAACTGAAAAACAACTACAAG
>NC_137915.1:8166153-8178653 GCF_963457725.1 Sprattus sprattus | reverse complement strand
AGCACCGGCGTCATCTGTATTGCCATCAGTTTCCATTGAATTTGTTTGATGTGAAGCCCAGCCTTTTCGACGCCACTTTTAGACAGGCATGTGAATTTCAGGCAGGCAGCGACAGGGCGTCCCACAGGCCAGAGCCCGCCCCGCCAATCCCTCGGCAGGGAATTAACCAAATCTGAGCACCCAAACCGCCGGATTAGGCACCGCCGGGCCAGCTCACATGGAGCCGATGAGAGTATGGCACCCCAGGTGGAAACATTTCTGCCATCTCTCCACTTCTCTCTCCTGTTTTTTACTTCTGCATCCCTCCTCTCTCTCTTTCTCTCTCTCTCTCTCTCTCTCTCTCTCTCTCTCTTCCTCTCTCTCTCTCTCTCTTTGAACACATGTCTTTACACCAGAAATTAACACTTATTAGTTCAGTTCTACATTCAGAATCCTTCAACTGTCAAGAGGAAAAGGTTAAGTCGAATATAGCTTCACACTGTTAATTAGCATGTGCACAAAGATACCAAGACAAATAACGAGTGTGATAATTTGCAGTCAATTTTCAAGGACTGGAAAAGCTGCCATGAGAAATCAAGTCTCTCGACACCCTCAGTGCGCACACACAAAGGCATGCTTAGGAATGAACTGAAGCATATGGGGTGTGACTTCATTGTGAGCTGTATTTTCCTCCTCGCCAATTTCTTGCCCAGACAGCCCACTCCAAACTCCACACTCCACTGGACACAAGGTTGGTCTATCACCAGCTCTGGGTAGACGCGTCTGAGTCACACTCTTGCACCGGAGGGGGACCGAACAAGAACATCTGCGCCAACAACACCACCGAAGATACCACACCCCCCCCCCCCCCCCCCACCCCCTTCCCCTACCCAGCTGCGTCCTAACACCAACTAGCCAATCATAGCACAGTCTGTGGGCATGACCTTCACCTGACCTTTCACAGGGCGTGGGCGAGTGGGCAAATGTGCCGCTGAACGGCATGATGACGCTGCTCCTCGCACATCACAGCGCCAAGCGAAAAAGGTCAACATTTACCCATTGCTATTCAGATAGCCTCATGTTTTATGCTGCCCAAAGGCACATCCCAAGCAGAGCGTGAGGGGGGAAAAAAAAACAGACAGAGGCAATCCTTTATGCCTCGCTCTGGGCAACTGGCCAGCATTCAAGGACCAAATTCAGTTTTTTTCTTTTTCCTCCCCTAAGGGAGACACACGATAAATATAATTACAGCAGCCAGATCTGCTATCTCCACTTTAATGCTCGGGCTAATCGTCTGATTTATTTGAATCAACCTCCCAGCAGAAACACACTTGCCTGACGATCGCCTGTTGAATCGAGATAATCCCCAGGCAAATTGTTTTGTTTACTGGTCTATGCTTACATCCGTCTTACAAGTCAGGTCACATCTTTCTCTTCCCTTGGTAAAGCGTTTATTGCTAAATGCGTAGAACACCAAACAGCTGTGCAACTGTAAGACAAGACACTTTTCAACACCACACATAAGATCACTCCGCATAGCGCGCATGTACCTCTCAAGCCTGTGTTAGGGGCTCCGGGGGAAGGATGTTTTTCTTCTCGTGTGGCTGATGTGCAGTTTGTTGTCTCAGTAATGAATCTGTCACCTCCATATGACATTCTCCGCTCAACAGGGTGTAGTGACGGCCTTCCCAGATGATCAGATGATCCTCAGCGAGGCAACCTCAGTCTCTCACGGATGGACCCCTGGATAACAACAGCCGTTCTCCAGATAGAGATCGGAGATGTGTTTGTGTTGCTTTAATTCTCATGTAATCGCCCCAGAGCATAGCTCGGTGGGAAGTAAAAATAACCGATCACCGAGAGAGATGGGACAGGCAGGGGAGAGGAGAGAGGGGGCGAGAGAACAGACTCAGCGGGGAGGCCTCAAGAAACCAACAGGGACGTCTTTAGCTGCTCGCCAAGTCTGAGTCAACTTGTTATTCTCTTTTTTCGTTGTTGGTTTCTTCATGTGGAGCTCTAACTCGCTTGTGGACAGAGTCCTCAATACTCTCATGGTAAAAAAAAAATAAGGACCGGATTAATGACATTTCAGATACTTTTGTCCTGCTTTTGTGGCCTATAGTAAACATCCATGAGCTCACTACCATCCATCCAGAGTGGCAGGCTAGGCTTTGCGATAGGGACACCTATAGGCCTTGTCACCCAATAGGCAGTCTCTCCTCAGGGTGCCATAATGGCATTCTTTCCTAGAACCAGAGGAAGCTCATTCGGTTATGCAAGTGCCCCCTTGTGGAGAGGGCAGGGCTGGGGAACACGACCTCTCGTCAACCCGACACTGATCCACTCAATCCAGTTACATAGGGCATCCTTAGCAAGTGCAAGAGCCCAGCCACCACCAAAAACAAGCACCGTCTCAGCCACATTATTACATCCCCCTGAGTTGATGCTACTGAGATTAAGTCGGTAACCATGGATACCAGTAGTAAAATATTTTGGGGGGAAGCAACAAGCTGCACAGTTCCCAGGCCCCTGCTGAGAACATATGAGAAGATGCCCGTTAAGAGGGAGAAGAGGACGTAATTGCGGCAGATTCCCTGCAGAGATCATTATGCGGCTTCAGTTCCTAAAAACCACTCCAGAAGGATAACAGCAAGCACTTATCATCCACTCTGTCCAATGAAAACAGCAAAGGCACTGCCTGCGCCTTGTATTCCCATATCCTGCTCCTCAACGGCTTCCATTTAGCATTAATCAAACTGAAGTTGGCCTTAAAGTAAAAAATCTATGGACTGCTCAATCGGTAGGATTTATGGTGTCCTCAAGTCCAGTCTGGACACATGAGAGCACTCCGGATGGTGATGACCTCTTATGTAGAGTGCAGATGTTACTGTATGTTCAGCAGCGGCTTGAAGTGGATCAGTCTGTCAGTGGTTTAACAGCAAGCCAGTGTGGTTCACTCAGTAACAGGGTTTGGTATCAGAGTATTGGTATCAGTATATCCCCCCACACATGCTGGCAGAAGGTAGACGGGTGAGAGACATCTGGACTCTCTCTCTTTTTTTTCTCTCTATCCCCCTTTCCTCCTGCTTCAGTCTGGGCAGCAGTGGGCCATCAGTGTCTGCCATACTACAGTCCCTGACAAAAGTCTTGTCACTTATCCATTTTGTAGAAACGACAGCTTATTAACCTGACTTTTAATGTATCCATTGGTTTCAGAAATGGCTCATATGAAAGGTAAAACCCTCCCAAATGATGTTTAATATACTAAAATAAATTTGCTTCACTGAAGAAAGATTGATCATTTAATGAACACAGAAAGGTCAGATTTTGGCAAGACAAAAGTTTTTTCGCCTACAGAGTGAGAGTAATGTGAAAATTGAACAAATAATTTACTTCAAATACAAAAATCAGTGTCTGCCATAGTTCCAAACTGACTGGGTATCTTCGGTTCTGGACCCACATGGTTTCAAGCGGACCAGCTGGACCTCGCCTTCGGTGTTCATGGTCACATTCGGGGCCAAGCGAGAGGGGACACGCACTTGACAGGCCTGGTGCCTGTGTGCCTAAAATGTCAGCAACACAGAAGCTCGGGTCAACTTAGTCCAGCCACCTGACAGCACAATCCTGCTTACAGGCTACAGGAGTCACTGGAGAGCCACTCGGGATAGAACGACCTGATTGCCCCCCTTTGCCACAAGTCTGAGCTGATGGCTTCTAACTCAAGAGCTGGTTTCAAAAGTGCAGCCACAGGGTATGTGTCGCGTCAATGTTAGTCTGTCAATGCAATTTCAGTGCAGAGCTTTGGCCGAGTGCCAGAGTGACAACACGTAAGTGGCCTAAAAAACCCAGACCACACCAGCACCTCCCCACCCTCCAGTGTCGAAACTTTTAAAACTCCCAGGAGTGCTGGACCGAAACAACCCCACTTTATCCATCTGTTCGGGCCGGCAGTAAATTAGCAGGGAGGCCAGCAGACCCGACACTACCTTATAAAAGTCCACATGAACGTCAATCAGGGGCTTGTAAATGCATTAACAGCATGACAGGGGCCTCTTAAAAGTGGCTGTTTATCATGTTGAGAAATGCCTTAGGGGGATCCATTGGCCCAAATGTGCAAAATGATGTTCCCATTTGAAAAACAAATGTCACAGACTACCAAAAAAGGTGATGAAACAGCCCCAAAGACTTTTGTTTACTTTTGGAACAGATAGTTTGGGTTTTGTAAAGTGGGCCTTTCAGACGTCATCTATGAAGGCCACAGGAGCATCAAAAGGAACTCCCTTTGAACTTGAGGCCCTCTGTGGGGGGTACCTGAGGTTTCCAAAGGTGTCTGAGCATGTGGAGTTCATTCCAGGTGAGTGGATGTGGTGGTTTCAGGGGGCCTATACAGGCATGCTGCAGCCCTGGCTTGCCTCCCCCGCAGCTCTGTATTTAATCCCCTCTCTGGAAGAAACTGGGGAATTTAGGCATATTTGTTTCTAACGCACAACCGCACAAGCACAGAATGCCATAAACTTCAGATAATATTCAGAAACAAAGAAGAAAAGAGGCTTCTGTTTGAGGGACAGAATTTAAAAGAATGGAATGCTTTATTGAATGGATGCCATGGCAACCTTAGCATGATTGACAGTGAAAGAGCACGGCCCTGAAAACTGGCTCGCTAAACCATGCCAGAATCCATGGTATATACATCAACATAAACCACAATCTCTTAAGTTGATTACCAGATACCCCATGGCGTGGATATTCCAAGCATTGTTGACAGACAAACAACCGCTCCAAAATTCCCCTTGCACCATTACGTATCTGAATGTGCCAGTATGAATTTTGGATGACTTGTGGGTGGAGGACAGGTCGAGACCGAGGTGAGAAGCAACTGATCTGTGCATACAGTAATACCTGGATTATTAATAAGGTCAGCGACAAGAGAAGTGACAATGTGACAAGAGAAGGGGAGTGTTGCATGATCAAGGACACAAGTCACCAGTAACACCAGTGGGATTCACATGTCAGCCTTTATGCCACCCATAATGCCTCCAATGATGTCATCCGTAATGCCACCCATGATGCCACCCATAATGCCAACCATGACGGCAGGGCCACTCTCCCACTGGCTGATCATTAAGCGTGCTGTCCAGTTCAGTTCTCCAGTCACTGCTTCTTATCTCATCTCTCTGATGGCAGGGGTAAGGTCAGTCGAGTGCGGGGACTGTGACTTCATCCTCCACTTCATTCCTCTGCCATCTGACAGGATTAAGAAGCACGTTGGTATTCATCCCTACGGCCTCTCCGCACTGGGCTCTACGCCAGAATCAATACGGCAGCCTACTCACCGAGCAGATAAGGCTTCATCACTCACTCCAGCGCCGATAGGCCAAACAAATCCTGACAATTCACTATCCAAGGAACAACACTGGCAGCACATTAAAGCTGGAGTCTGAACAGACTACAAAGCACTAGTAGAGAGCTTGCTGTACATTAAAGCACATTAAGCTGTAGTCTGAACAGACTACAAAACACTAGCAGAGAGCTTGCTGTAGCATGCATCATATAACCAGTGAACTTCTTATGTATGACCTGCCTCTGATGAAATACTATAGGGGAGGGCAGATTGAGTTTATACAGTCATAAAGCCATGCTGGTTTGTCACGCTAAATGTGTGGTGAGATGCCTCCTGAGTGAATCAGTGTTCCTCTACAGACTTGGGCCCCAGAAGTTCAGCCGTGCAATCATTTTGCAACCAGGAATAGAATAACTGTCACTCTGTAAATTAACATTAACTTGACCATCTGACAGCTGCCTTTGACTATGAGGTTTCTCAAGTTTATTTTGGGGGGAAAATGGCGATACACTCTCACTGTCTGACTCAACGAGTGCCATGTAATGAAAATAGTCCTCGCTTCTTAGTGGCATGCAAATGTACTTAAGCTCAAATGCATCTCTGCGCTTCACCAGCTGTCCTTCAACTGTGCCACTCAACACACGCAAGCAAACACACTCTGCTGCTCCTAGCTCCTATGAGTCTGGCTGTGTGACTCTGGGAGGGAGGGAAATAACATTCCCCCTGTGTCATTGAACAAACTTTCATGAGTGCCTGTGTGTGCGTGTGTGTGTGTGTGTGTGTGTGCGCGCGTGTGTGTGTGTAAGTCACTGACCCAGCCAAGGAATGTGTGGTATTGAATATTGGCGGCTGGCCTCAAACATAGCCAGAGAAGCCTTGAGCCAGCCAAACCCTCCTGACTCTCTAATCAGCTGAGTCACCCCTCCGAAGCCCACATCCTGTCAGCAACAGCGTGAGGCCGAGGCTTCAACACCAGCGCCCTTAACCTGATTCTCAGTGGTCGTACCAGGACGAGCACTATCTCCCAGACTAAACCTGAATCTTTCTTTGGGGTCGTTCAAGCTCAATTAACAACCATTCACAGACCCGAGATGCGGGAGAAAAGCACTTACTTAGAAGTGAGTTCCTCTGGTGTCTAAGAGGAAGCAGCAAGCAGGTGTTCTAATCGGCAGCAGGTGAGGGTATATACGTATGACACAGTGCTGCTCCCAGTAAAAGCCGTTAATGCTATCGTACCTGCTGCCTGTTCTGCACATCCTGTGTCGAGTTGCTGTTGTGTTATGGGACCTATGAACAATACCCAGAGACGACAACTGTTTCTCTTAAGTTATTTCCCTTCTGAAAACAGAGGGAGTTTCCATGTGTTTCTCTAGACGACGCTAGGCCAGTTTATTTATAGGGCATATTTAAAAACAAGTCTTGACTAAAGAGCTGTACAATATAGCAGAAACAGATGTAACTAGCACTCTCTGTCCCTTCCCCCGGTTCCAACCCACTATGTCTCTTTCATCTGGCTCTGACACTCCATCTCCATCAATCTCTCCCTCTCCTTCTTTCTGTCCTTTCTTTTTGCAGTCTACAGATCTAAAGTCACACAAGAAAAAGACTCTGCATGTGTACAAGGACTCACAATGGTGGACTGAATAGAGAGGCACCCCCTCAGTTTTAGAAGTTTCCCACAAAACTGGCCCTCGTAAAGTTGAGAGTTTGAGTTGAGGCCAAGTGCTAAACAGACCTCAAGATCACCCGAGTGACATGACCGCTACGACAACGAGTTATCCTTGTTTGCATTCCCAACAGCAGGCCAAAAAATGTGACGTTTCCAAGGGTCAATTGACATAAATGCAGCCACTGTCCTGAGCTAAGTGCTAAGTGCATAGCAACTGTTGAAAGTATAAACACAGGCCTCTCTGAGAGCCCAGTGAAACACTCCTTTCTGAGCGCTGATGTGAATGGCTGATAAGGCAGATGAAGAAACAGAAACATAAACAGACACCTGACGGTAACCTCTCGCTGCTCTGAGCCAGTGCTCTTGAGATGCAGGCCAACGGCGGTAAACATCCTCAGGCATGCCAACGGCCCACGTCAGGGGCGACACAGCGTAAACGACACACAGTATGTCAGAGCTGTCATTGCCCCTGCGTGACAGAAGCATCAAGAGAGAGAGGTAGAGAAGAACAGAGATGGACAGAGAAAGGAGGGAGGGAGGGAAGGAGGGAAGAATGAAAAGGCTCCCGTGAAAGCGAGGGGGAAGGAGGAGAGAAATACGAGACCTTACCTTGAAGAATGTTCGCAGGAAGTACATAATGCTGAGCATTTTGGAGAGTGTTCTGGGAGAGAGCCCCTCTCTCTCCCTCTCTCTCGTTCACTCCCTCACTCACTCGCTCCTGTGTTCTCCAGGGCCCCTGGTCTGGCTCTCTAGCTAGCCGGCTTCACATGCTCACACGCGGCACTCACACAACCTGTTGCTATTTTAGACGGACTTAGCCCAGGGCTGCCGGGGGAGGAGGGAGGGAGCGAGGGAAGGAGGGAGCCCAGTGTAGAAACAGAGAGGGAGGGAGAGAAAGGAAAGAGAGAGAGAGAGAGGGAGTTGTGCCAGAGAGGGCTTACGGTGCTGAGGAGTTGCGTAACAGCCCATGGCTTATCAAGCCTACTGCCCAGGGCAACACAGGGCTCAAGGGAACATCTACAACAGACCCATGAAGTTTTCTCATGGTGAAAAAAACAAAGGCATTACAACAATATTGTGATCAGTCAACCGGTCTGAATGCCCTTCAACTGCCGGGGCTGAAAAACCGGCTCCATGCTTACGGTTCTCTTTCTGGGAGGCCAAAAGAGCGTAAGAGCCTATCCAAGCTCAGCATGTGACTTGACTGTCCTGCCTCCATTGCACAGGCTGCCAGTGCCATGACTACGCTGCGTTGTCATCAACAAAAAAACACGTCTGCCCCTGGAACACATTGATCACGGAGCAGACATCCAGAGCTCACACTGACCCGCAGAATTTACACGCTTAATGGCATGTCATGTACAGGCTCCCAGCTGGGGAGGGGGAAAGAGCAATGCAGGGACAGCAGATTCCAGACAAATGGCAGACTCCAAACACAGCTCCTCAAACGAAACGCAGAGCCACAGCGGCAGGAGTAAGGAGTCTTATTTGACGTAACAACTGAAGACAAGAGAGGTTTTCAGGATAAAGAGTGGAGGAAAACAGCTGAATTATGTATAGGCAGTGGTTATGAAATAACAGTGGAATATTACACCACCTAGCAAATGAACAGGAAACCCTTTGCCTGGAATGGAAATCATTTTTGTGTCCATCAACTGTACACCCAGTCAGGCTTCCAGCGATAAGAATAGCAGGTTTACTGCCCTGATTCTCCAGCAAGACAGCTGTATGTTGCCCCCTAGAGTCTAAACATAGTAATGCCTGCTGCTGCTCTATTATATTAATGTTGTTAATGCTTTACAAATCCCCCCTGTATTAATATCTCAGACCACAGCTCTAATTGCATAGCTCCCTTAATGAAAGAGCATAAACATGAACTAGCTGTTCTGCGTTGTGTTTCCCCTTCAACCCTGAGAGAGTTGTGGACGGGGGCTGTTGTTCTTTCCCAGAGCCCCATTCATAACCCAGTGGCTCATGTGGCACGAGAGTGGTTCTGTTCACAGAGCCAGGGAGGCATGAAAAATGGACTTTGGCCCAAACATCATCGCACCGTTGTGGTGGTGTTGTTTTAGTCATCAGTGTGCCCAGTAATTGGCCTGTGACACATTAGGAGCAATAGAGGAAAACAGGATGTGATTCAGGGGAGTGGCAGAGACCCAGAATACCAGTTCTTCCACTAATAAAAACCTCAAACTTGTGGTTGAATATGCGTCACTACCCCACAAAGAACATTAACGGTACATTCCATGGTAAATTAGAGTATCATGGACATCATAACAAGACATCTATTATTATATTCTTAGAGGGTCGTAAGGTACATTCCATGGTAAATTAGAGACATCCATTTTTATACTCTGAGGGGGTCATATCCTGCCATGTCCAGACGATCTTGTTTTAACAGGGAAATATTATGTTTGGCGTGCAGTGCACAGGTATGAATCTCACAAAGTTAAAGCGAAAAACAGAGGTAATCGGACCATTCTACTAGGTCAAACGTCTCTTATTTCACCTTTGCCATGAGCAAGTGTCAAACTCCAGACTCCACACGCTGGCAGTTTGAGTGGGACCATCGCGTGGCTTGAAGTGCAAATGTCCTTCCGTGTGAGCGAGCGAGCGGGAGAGATTCTATCAGCTCTTGTGAACGTGCTCGCAAACAAGCCGAGCTCCCCCCTGAGCCTGGTTCACCCCTCGGCGGAAGGACTCCCAGGTTTTCCAGGTTTGCCCCGTGGAGCCGCGCGAGAGACAAAAGGGTGAACACGATACCGTGCCAACCGTTGCCATGGAGGCCAACAGGTTTGGAGGGCAGTTTTTCTTTTTTTTACTTCCCTTTCTTTTTGTTTGCTTTTGTTTTGTCGTGCCTTTTTGTGTTTCCTGTGGGAAAGCCGAGGACAGGAGAAAGGAGAGGAGTGCTCGTGAGGAAGAATGTTGATTGGAATATGATGGTTGGAGCAGAAACTGTCCCACAGGCCTCATCCTCAGGGAGACAAAGAGAGAGAGAGAAACAGTGAGAGAGAGAATGATGAAGAGAAAGAGATGCTATCCTGACTGAAACTTGATGAAGGAACCGAACTCCACCACAGCACAGTGCCTTGGGAAGTGTCCTCTTTGATGACTGATAAATAGCATGCTATGAGACAACATAACCTGCATGTATTGAGCTGAATCCTGACATACCTCGTTAGAGTGACTGATCGTTAGCACTAGCATGAATAACTGTTTGTGAACGGACATCTGTGTTGTGGTTCATTTAGCCTTTCATGTTGTCATTTTTTTTTTTTTTCATTCATAAAAACTTTGCCAAAAGAATATTACTCCGGCAGGACAGAGGAGCCATTTCCAAATGAGCCCACAGTTAGGGGCTCTCTCTCTTCTCCACTGCTTTCCCAAGAAGAGGACAATGGCCTTCCATCATTATCCCATCACAGCGGAGCGGTTTGGCTCTGCACCAGCCAAGACCCTGCCTCTGCACTCCACTCCTCCTTCCCCACTCCAATTGCTCTCTTTCTTTCTCTTCCTCTGTCTCTCTCTCTCTCTTTCTCTTCCTCTCTCTCTCTCTTTCTCTTCCTCTTCCTCTCTCACTCTCCCACTAACGATGCTCATTCCTTTCTCCTTTGGCCTCTCCCACTCATTCTGTCCCCACTGCCTGCTGCTCATCTTCAGATCATCTTCTCTCCAATCTCCCTCACTTCCTCGGCTCTCATAACTCTCTTTACCTCTGTCCACATACCTCTTTACACACTCTACACAGATATGTTCAGATAAAATGCAAAATGAACTCTTCTGCTGGCTCTACCTATTGCACAATTCAATCCAATTCAACAAGCTATAATGGCATGTAATACACATAATATAGCAAACAACAGAGATCAAACGGGTAATAAAATATTCTCCTCTCTCTCTGTCCTCCTTGTGGACTAAAACTATAAGAGTTTATGATTATTTGCAATTGCATTAGACAGTGAAGTATGATTCATGGTGATTTAATCCTGAATACGGTCTATGTTGAGTTGATGGAAAATCCAGTACTTTTCTTATTGGAAAAGTCACCAGTCCACATAGCCAATGCTGTCTAAGGTCATCAACCACATGGCAGCATGTTGGAGGAACTGGATGATGACATGGCAACACAAAAATACTCACATTATTCCAACTCAGCTCTGGTCACACACCACATTGTCTCTCGCTCCCACTCTCCCTCTCTTTTTAGAAGTTTGAAAATGAAAAAGGACATTTGCAAGCAGTTCAGTCCTGCCAAAGTACAGAGTTTGAAAAACAGTCAAGCAGACAAAGAGTACAACAACATAACAATGACTTCGCTCAACGGTTTGACTCATCTACCACCTGTTATATAATTAAGCGATAAGGTTCGAGAGGCAGTACTGTATCGTCAACAATGTACTTGTTCGAGGGAGTTGTTAGGCCCGACGCGCAGCCCAATGACATTCTGGCACACCTAATCAGACAACGCAAACTCTGCCATTAAAATATGAATCAGTCCATGTTCAAAATGAGTTAATGGTCTCCATGCATTGTATGCAATGCACCTTACAGAAATCTAGGAAGAACTCAACCACTTCATTCCTCTTAAGAACATCTGTTATTTTTGCCTTCTCTCCACAGACTCTCTATGGGTAGAATGGGCCGTCTCTGTGAGAAGTGTTCAAACTAGTTGACGTAACATTAGCCTAGTCAGGGTCATGCTAACGCAATCACAATAATAAAACTATGAAAAAAGACTTCGAGAACAATACTGTGCTGATGCGATCAGTTCTCTCTCAAGGAGTAGCTGCCAACCGTCAGAGGGCCCTTCCTCTGGCGAAAGGCAAAGCAAACACGAGACGCTCCTGTGAGACAGTAAAAACCACACAGACGCCTCTCCCAGTCAGCGGGGAGACATGTTGAATTAGCTCGATAAGTCGAGTAATTCCACCCATTCAGAGTTAAAAGGCCTTGATGAATGGGCCTCTTGTGAAGACACTAAGGTTCCAAAGAAACAGGTGCGGTGCGCGGTCGCAGAGATCAACGTTGGGCTAACAGGAGGAGGAAGAGAGCTGAATGCAGACCGGTGAGACGGGATGACTGTGTGGTGTCTGACCCACATCATGCTCTATTTAGAACGCCAACCATGCTGTAAATACAACTCAAGGTTTATGTATTAAAGTGTCTGGGATGTCAAATTATTTCATATTACAGCATTTATAGTGAATTTATTTATGTTTCAGGACTCGTGGGACACCAGAAAAATTCATGGGAGTGAAGACTAGGCAATGGTGGAAGGAACATTTTTATGGGACCGTGTGTTTTTACCGCAGAAGTAGCCTCATGGTAGTTATCTGAAACGGATCTTTGGGGACTCATTCAACAGCCATGTCTAGAGGGGGGAGAGCTGACCTCACACGTCAAAACACACTAGCACCTCGAGTGATCCGCGATGACACCACCAGTGGCGCACAGGGTCTGACTAATCCTGTTGATCCGGGGCTGACTCACGGCACCTGTGCTCCCTGGCCC
>NC_137915.1:8116153-8161153 GCF_963457725.1 Sprattus sprattus | reverse complement strand
TTCAAGGGAAAGTGTTGGGGCTTTGAAAAATTGTGGAATGCCTGCCCTTTTTTTTCTTCCTTTCTTCCTTTTGCTCTTTCTCTCTCTATCTCTCTATCTCTCTCTCTCTCTCTCTCTCTCTCGTTCGTTCTGTCGTACTGTACCTCTCCATTGCTTAGAGCAGGCCTGAGCTGATACAGGGGGGATTTTAAAAGCTAAGACATGCACACACACATACACATATCAGACACACAGACACACACACACACTCCCCCACACAATGCTTTTAGGGGAAAGCAGGAGCGCCAGCAGTCAGCCATCAGCCAATGGGTGCTGGAACAAATGAGAATGAAGGAACGCATGAAACAAGTGTTGCCATGGCAAAAAGCAAGCCCGGCTCCACGTCTGAAGGCTTAGATGAACATAAATTCCCCTTCAGTGTTCCCTACAACCAATTCAACTAGCCCCCTTCGCCCCCTCCCCCACCTACACCACCAACCGAGCGAGCGCCGGAGTTAAAAGCACTGGACATAAAAGGAATAAGGATCAGTCCTCGCATACCTGCGAAGGCAGCCCAATTTAGGCCACATAACTCGCGGTGCTGTTTTTTATCATCTGGCATGTGCCGCTCAAGGCTCCGCATTAAAGAGGAACCACAGGGATAGCGCGTCGGGACATGTCTCCGTCCATCACACTACGGGGAAAAGACGTCAGCCCACATCAACATACCGAACAGCCAGCTCACAGACGAGCATGGAAGGATATTGGAAAACCTGCCAGGCCAGCGCATTAAATACGAAACCTCCCCTCCGCCCGTCAAAATATTTAACCATTAGATCTACTGTTTCAAGACAAGCACTGCTCGCGCTGGTGTTCCACAGGCCAGGCCCTGCCTGTCAGCTGGGGGGGAGGGGAGGGGGGGGGGGGGGGCGGCCGGGCTCAGCTGAGTCCACTCGTTCAGGATGTGGTGGGGGTCCAGCATCCGGTGGCTGGCCCTGAAGCGTGCTCACACCCAGGGCACACGCTGGTGATATATTTGGGGGCCCCCCGAGTAGAATGTGTCAGGTACCCCACCTGCAGACGGAGGGGCCGCAGGGTAAATATAGATTGGGACCTCCGGCCACATGGAGGACTGGCCTTGGGTGGGGGGATCGGAACTATTGACTCAGCACACACACACACACACACACACACACACACACACACACGCACACACACACACACACACACGCACGCACGCACACACACACACACACACACGCACACACACACACACTCACACGCACACATCACACACACACACACACACACACACACACACACACACACACACACACACACACACACGTACACGTGAAGACAAGTAATGGCACACAGATACACACCCTGAAGCATTACCACACACTTACACATCCACACACAAACACAGACACAGACAGACACAGACACAGACACAGACACAGACAGACACAGACACAGACACAGACACAAACACAGACACAGACACAGACACAGACACATCCACACACAAACACAAACACAAACACAAACACAAACACAGACACAGACACAGACACAGACACAGACACAAACACAGACACAGACACAGACACAGACACAGACACATAAAAGAAAGCTTTTGTAATACCACCAAAACCACGATACCTACAGGGCTTCTCTAGAAAACCATGAAAAATCAGAGAAAAAAAGCCTTAATGAATTGCTCTACCGAGGAAAGAGAACACGCAGAGACAATAAAAGGAAAGGCAAAACAGAGACAGGCCGAGAAAAGAAAGAAAAGTGGATGGAGAGAGAAAGAGAGTCAACCACAGAAAGTAAGAAAAGGAGCCGTTGCCTGTCAGGAATAAATCAGCAACGCATGTCTGAGAAGAGGAGAATTAGCGCAGGCAGGGCAGACTCACAGGAAGGCACAGGAGACAAACAAAGCCGCAGAGTCCGACCGGTCCGAGCACCAGCGGTTCGGGCGGCTGCGGCCCACGAAGGCCCGCTGCCAAAGTTGACCTCTGACCCCACAGAGCCAGTTAAATGTTTTGAAAAAAAAACTGGACTGGAAATGAGAGGTTCAGGAGGCAGCGAGAGGCTCAGAACAGGGCGGTCCGGCCTGCAGTCACCCGCTGGGAGGTAGAACAGAGAGATGCGCCCACACAGGCAACAAGAATAGACATCCCATTCATATGCACAGAGGCTCGCACAATAACACACACACAACACAAATTGCACCATGTTTTACAGAGACACAAAGCAGACCTCTTGCACACATGCATAAACATGCACACAGGCAGACATGCATAACCAGGCATATTCTGCCTCCTCTTTCTCTCTTCTCTACACACACACACACACACACACACACACACACACACACACACACACACACACACACACACACACACACACACACACACACACACACACACACACACACACACACACACACACACACACACACACACACACACACACACATACCACTGGATCTGCATACATCGGAAATTGTCTGAACTTGGATGGCTTAGTAAACTTTATTTGGCTGTCCATTATTACACACACACACACACTCACACACACACACACACACACACACACACACACAGACACTCTGCTTCTATCTGTTTGTCTCTGTCAGAAACACACATGCACACATTCTTTCTCTCCCGCCACTACTAAGTGGCTCGGTCTCTGAGGTTACAGTTATTATTAAATCTATCAATCAACCCATCAGCTGGCTTATGTAAGGCCAATTCCAACAAAAGGAGACAGTGACATATTCCCTTCATCACCAGGCCAGACACATAGACACAAACAGACACAGACACACACACACACACACACACACACACACACACACACAGACACACCTCATTTACCATAAAGAGGTTTAAGGTTAAGGGTTTCTCACACACATAAAGAAACACTCACACCTTCTGACCATCATTCTCTCAGCAGTCTGTGGAGTCCCCATAACACTGAACCCCATGACATACCCTCACACCCCCCGCCCCCCTTTCGCCCCTCTCCCAAGGCTTGAGGTGATTCAGCAATGAGGTCACGCATCAGATGACCAAGCAAAGGGAACCGGAGAATCTCCTCATCCATTATGTCAGCACTAACACCTCTGTTTAGGTATTATACTAAGAAGAGGATGAAAGGCAACTTGACACTGATCTTCTAAAGGTTGTGCTGCCAGAAACCCATGCCTACATAGAGTATATAACCACTAATGAACACAGTGACCTGCTCTGGTTTGGTGTTGTTGACTGGCTCTTACTCCTTGGTGAGGGTGAAAGGTTAAAGGTCAGGGTGATTTTTCCGTGTTGTTCTTGTAAAGAAGGTGAACTCTCTCTCTGGGTGTGAGCCTTAGCGGGAGTCACTAAATCTTCCACCAGACAGCAGCCTGCACACACAGGGCTCACAGCTGTTTTCTGTCAAGGGAGCATCAACGGGCAGATATCTGAACCCAAGGAACACAGGCGACGACTGTGTGTGTGTGTGTGTGTGTGTGTGTGTGTGTGTGTGTGTGTGTTTGTGTGTGTGTGTGTGTGTGTGTGTGAGTGTGTGTGTGTGTGTGTGTGAGTGTGTGTTTGTGTGTGTGTGTGTGTGTGTGTGTGTGTGTGTGTGTGTGTGTGTGTGTGTGTGTGAAGGGTATATAGTCACTTAAATGGCAAGGTTTGGAAATTGTGCACCACCTGCAACACAGTAGGGCATGTAGAAAGGCAACGAGTGCTGCCATATTTACAGGAACACACAGGCCACTCACACACACACATACTGCACATGCAGGGGGCCAACACACACACATGCCCGCCAATGTACTCAAGTTCTCTCTCCCCACCACCCTCATCCAGTGGGAGGGCCCTGAGAAGGGGGCTACTCTACGCTCCAACACTCCACACCTCCCCCTCCCAAAACTCAAACACTGGCTGCGAGATGTGAGATTTGTGGAGTTGACCGCCCGGAGAACCCATGAAGGGATGTCATGTGTGGCCTTTCCATCTCTGACTTTGCTCTTTAAAGCAGACACGCCACAGGCCACATACTGAGGCAGACTGGAGGACCCCCCCCCCCATTATATGACAAACTGTCAGTGCTGGAATGCTGACTTGTGGTTTAATGTTGGGGTCTGAAACAACTTCAAGGGGTCTCAAGGATATTGTTGTTAAAAGGTACCACTGCAGAACCACACAAAAGCTTTTCAAATATATCAGAGTTGAAAGTGCCAAAAGGTTTCAATTGTTGGTTCACTTTGATTTGACCACCTAGGTGGGGAGTCCAGCTCACAAGCCTAAAACTCTATGAATGCTCTCCATTCCAAGGACTGTTTGAGTTCTCAAAAAGGGATGAAAAAGGATCAAAAATCAAGAGAGACTTTTCTAATAGAGCATGCTTGCTTGCAAACACATGTGGAAGACATTCCCCGTAACACACATCCCAACTGACACAGAGAAGAGCAAGACTTCTGCTCCCCATCAGCCCCTCAACGCTGGCGCAATGAGAATGTGTTTCACTGAACAAGGACATTCTGTGTCCCAGTCTGCTTTTCATATCCTCCCTTGTCTCCTTTCCGACGCTACAGTTCCTAGATGCTTTTCGGTTCGAGTAAACAAACAGGAATCCCCGATGAGGCAAGCGGGAGAATAAAGTCCTGTGTGTCGTGGAACGTGGCCCGGTGCTTTGGCTCGCGGCAGACGATGATCTCCATCCATCTGGGCCTTTTGTGAATGTCGTAACTCTGAACACGTTCGCTCTTGGGCTAATAGTGCTGAAGGGAGAATGACAATCTTCTGAGAGATCTGCAGAATGAATACCCGTGTCTAACTCCATTAGGGGCACGACGTCACACAAGGGATCAGTTAGCTGCCACAGGGCAAATTGCGAGAATGACACCAACATAACATCTCTCACACTTTCACCAGGAGGCTTAGGGGGAAGACTTTAGAAAGAAGAATCCTCGATGATTTGTGAATAATCTATAACATGTTTTTCTTTTTTTTTTCATTCTTGACACCTACATCGCTCCACATCGTCTTAATTTTTTCATTCTTTCTTTCTGTGTTTCCCTCTCCCGATTTCTGTCTTTCCCCTTCACTTTCTTTCCCCATCTCACAGGATTTTGAACTATAATGACTTTATGATAAGGCCGAAACAGAACACAGAGCGCCTCTAAAAGCTATCCCCCCACACAGCAGATACCAATTACACTTCCCAGTGTTCGTCCAGGGCCTGGGAAAAAGCCCCATATCTAAAATTTGGATTCTTCTCCCCTTTTCAAGCCTTCTGGTTCTCCCCCCCCAGCCCCCCTACATCAGAGGAGAAAATCCTGGATGTGCCTCCTATGTCAACAAAGTGCTGAAGCCTGTGCAGTGGCCCTCTCCCTCTCGACCCTGTTGTATGACAGGAATGTGAGCCTTGCTCTGTGTGTGGACTCTGATTTATTGACTTGGGGCCGAGTGCACATCGAGTTCCCCAAACACTAGGCACACTCACTGCAACAGCGGCAGCAGCAGAGGGGGTGATAGATAGAAGACAGTGCTGCTAGACACTCGCAAAACAAATGAAAGAAACACACGTGGCCTTTTTTTTCTTCTTGCCCCTATGTAAACTTTGACACAGACATAGACACAGACGAAGTAACACAGAAACCAAGACATACACAGAAACCTGCATGCATGACATTTCTGAAATGCTCACATACTCAACCGCTCCACATACCAGTCATGTAACGTTGACACTTTTGTGTACACATGTAGCAAGAACGCATGGAGAAGGGCAATGCCCTGGCATTTAGTGAATAAAACTGTGAATAGAACAATGATATGAAAAGTAGCCGTTATCCGGAGAGCAGTTCATGCAACTCCCCCCCCCCCCCCCCACCCTCAAGGGAGTTCTGTCACTGCAACACCAACTTAAATCATCATCAACTGACAAAATGTCACACGCCCAATCAGAATTCCACAAATCACCGAAATCATAACAGGCAATTCTTCAAGTGAGACGCAGTCCACGGCTGTCTCCCATCACACAAAGGATCTACAGGCAAAAGCCACTGTCCGTCTCTCGCACTAAAATAAACTGTGCAAACCGCACACATTCTCGAGTGAAACCAGTCCAAAAAAGGTCTTCCAGAAACCTACTCCTTCCAACAGACTACCGTACATATGCTGAATGCTGCCAAGCCCACTACCTACTAGTACCACAGAAATGGGATACTCTTTCTGATCTGAGCTCAGTGACAAGTCTTTAGGACCTACATTAAGCCAGAGAAGACATCATCATTTTCCCCCAAAAAAACTGAAAAAAGGACAAATTCAAGGATAAGTGGCCCTCACCTGTGACATGGCTTAGGTGAACCATCCTTTGTCCAAAACACCGGTGAACTGGCTCAACTCAGAGCACATGGACTGCTACGAAATCCGATCTACTGTCATGTCACTAACGCTCACTGACGAACACAGACAACTCAGGAGGCAGCCAGCCCAACCCCCCGAGAGAGAGAGAAAGGGAGAGAAAAAGAGAGAGAGAGCCAGAGGGAGAGAGGCAAAACATTTTTGAAAAAAGTAAGAGGGAGAGGGGGGGGCGGGGGGGGGGGGGGGGGAGAGGGAGAGAGAGAGAGTGAGTCAGTGAGAAAGGGAGGGAGAATAGAAAGGGGGAGTGAACGCTCGGACTGGAAACACGGCTGTCCACCAATTAAGTGTCTGGGCAACAGACTTCATAGGCGGGCGGAGGAGGATGGTGGTGCCCCTGGGAGGTCTGGTGATATCCACTTTGGCAGGCCCTCCCTCGCAGCCTCAGCCTCAGCCTCAGCCCAGGTGGATGCCTGCTCTCTGGGCCAGCGATACAACGACCCACAGGGGGGGGACTCCACTGGATGGGCTGGGAGTCACAACTAGGAGAGAGCACAGAACCATGTGTACTGAGAGGACAGAGAGGAAGTCAAAAATGTGAGGCATGCAGCTGGTCTGGAGAGGAAAAGAGGAAAAGAGGGGAAAGGAAGGGAACTTCACATATGCAGACATCTGTCAAAGAACAGGGGGTTCCATCCAAGACAGTCACATGTTTAACCAATCAAGGCTTCAAAAGCACCGCAGAGCCATCCAATAAGGAAACCGTTTAATTGGTCCACTTGGACCACAGAAAGGAAACTTTACTGTAGACATCAGGTGAAGACTTCAAGCAGCCATGAACAGTGTTTATGTGGCATGTATGCAGCGCCCCCCCCCCCTGAAACAAGCCTGCTGCCTGCCTGACCAGGGCCAGCTCTCCAGGGAAAAGCACTGGGTGGTGACCGTTGGCTGGCACCGTCACCCAGTCTGGCCTCAATCTCTATCTGTCAGGCTGACGAAGGCCCTAAGGCCTGTTCCAACTCTTTTTCTCTCTTTCTATTTCTCTCTCTCGCTCACACACACACACACACACACACACACACACACACACACACACACACACACACACACACACACACACACACACACACACACACACACACACACACACATACACACACACACACACACATGCACACACGCTCACACACACTCACACGCATACACACACACAAACACACATACATGCACACAAACGTTCTTCTTCTGTTTTCTGATTATAAGCCAAAGCAACAACAAATAGAACTGGCAACTGCTGGTTTAGGCTAAGTGGGCCTTTTTCAGAGAAGACAGAAAAGTGAAACGCAGACCATTTGACGTCCTAAAAGACTGAGCCAATCCTCTGCTGACTCCAGCCATTCATACCTCGCGATGAACCCCAAAGCCGGCATGAAGGCAATGAATGAATGGCGTCCTTGTGGGCATCTGCTCCACCAGAAAAGACAAGCAACACACAACTGGGCAAACGACCGTCCTCCAAGCTTACACTGGGTACAAAGTCTCTGCACACAGCGGGGGAAAAAGACCACTGACAGCTGGGTATCATTGCATGAATCAGCCTTGGTCAAATGATGATCCCTTAATTCCAATTCATTTGATCCCAGAAGAAAAAGAGATGCCAAACGCTTGACTGTGATGCCATTCAAAGCCGAAGAAGCAGTGAGTCACAAACATCGGTGCAAGAGAGAGAGAGAGAGAGAGAGCGACGACTGATTGACACTTCGGCCACAGCTTTTATTTTAGTGTCTGTGTGGTTCCGAAGGCCTTAGAACCAGGCGGCTGGAATTTAACCCTGTGCCATCCTGTGCCCTACATCGGTTTATGTCTGGGGGAAAATTACACACCACGCGGTGTCACTGGGCCTGCCAAAAGGCCTTTGAGGCCTTGCCTCGTCTGAGGTTTGCGTTGGCAGGGAGAGACCATCTCCCTGCAAAACCATGCACCGGCCGCTCCACGACGCGCCACAATGAGCCGGAAGGTTGCCGGTTCAAGCCCGGGTCAGTTCAAGCACACACAGGGGCTGACATTACCTCCCCTCGCTATGGCAACACGCAAAAAGCCACGGCAACTAAGGCAAGGAACAGAGGGGATTTGGGGGGCTTAAGGAGCCAATATCAATGACTAGCCTGCTTAGGCCATATCTTATGAAACGACTCCCTCAAGCACTCCAGCAAGGTTAAGCCCTCACATCATCAGAGCAGGCATGAAATGTAACCCCCTTTTCTTCAACACTCACCACAGAATTACAATAAAGGCCTCGGTACTTTGGACTACTGCGGAAATCTAGGAATTCCAATACACAATCAGAGCACCGGTAAGGCTTTAATCCCTAAAGATTAAAAAGTAAGAGCTTTGACGGGAATTGAGTGTTTATGACGCATGAACAAATTTACATATTTAATCGTGGATCCAGCATATGTTCAACCGGGCTGAAGGAAATCAACCTGTGCATGGCCATCTGAGTGACTCAGCTGCTCGTATAGACTGGCACACACAGGCAGTTTAGGCTCTGGTTAATGACATGCACACACACACACACACACACACACACACACACACACACACACACACACACACACACACACACACACACACAGACACACACACACACACACACGAACACGGACATGGGCACATCCTATCTCTCTGTAACCATTGCCATGCCAACTGAGAGGCAAGATTATTATGCCTGACTGTTTGTATGGCCATGCAATCATTCCTTCATCCTGTTTTCCTTCTTCTGGGAAATTGAGAGAGCATGTGAAAACAAAAGCCACCACCTGTTCCCGATGAAAGAATCCGGGCCGATCTAGGCAGTCAATTTGAATCAGGACTGCTCTGATTCCTTCTCTTCATTCCAATCCATTCAAAACAAATATGTGATCTCTCACCTCCTCCAATATCAAATCAGAGCCCTGAAAACCTAATGAACGGACAGGTTCAAACCTGCAGCCAGCCCATTGGAAGAACTGGAGAACTGTCAGGTAAACTATTAGTGAAAAAAAAACCTGAGGTGTTCCATGTACGCAGACAAAGTCCTATTACATGGGCGTTAATGTCTATCCTTCTTGTGTGGGGTATTTGTTCTGTGAGTGTCTTAATCTCTTCTTTTTAGTAATGACACTGAGATCTATATACTTAAAGAGGAGTGAATTAAGTTTACAAAGCCAAATAAACTGTACAAAGAGTATGGGATGGAATGTGCTTGTGGGAAAAAGCTGAAATGTCAAAAGCCTCTTACCGGTGGTGAAACTGGGTGACATCTTATCCACTGTTGAAAAAAGAAGGGTAAAATGTGTTACAATGCTGGAAAAGAATGTCATTACATAGTTTTACTGTTTGTGACATGTTGCTGCACCGTGAAATAAGCAGACAACATTCTCAGGACCAAACTGCCACAAAGCTGTGGCAGACTTTAAAATGTCCCCAAGCTTCAAAACGTATGACTGCTTACTTTACGTAGCGTTCTGTTTTGTCAAACCTGATTAGATTTATCACACGCCTGAAGCATGCTTGTACCATGTACCATGATCCACAAATATTCAATGGCAATTGTGTTTATCCATCAACAAACACAGAACTCCCTACTTGTGACTTGCAAAATCTCATTTCAATAAAAGTACTAGGATTGTGTACAAATGAATGTGTATTTGTAAAAATATACTTTATAATTTGTCAATATACATCATACTTTGCTTGTGCATTTCTCATTTGTAAATCTGTACTCTGAACTGTACTTTGTTGAATCTGCATGGGTCATGGTACATGCATTTACAAATCATTTTGAGAGATTATTCTCTCCATACTTTGCTTGTTTTTCCACCAGATGTCAGTTCAAGCCACCTGACACACCCCCCGATAAAATGTAATAAATGTCACCAGTGGAAAGTCGACTGAAGTTTTTAAACTCTACATCCTGTGCAAAGCTGTAAACATGAAAAGATGGAGTAACGAGTTAGATCCTATGTGCTTAGAAACTCATTAGGCCCAAAGGTCAAGGATCAACGAAACAAAGCTCACATATCAAGGCAACTTAGCCTCCAATGATTGTACATGGGGCGCAAGCGCAACAGAAACTTTTACTACTATTGTGGCCTTATGAACAGCACCTGTGTGTGTGTGTGTGTGTGTGTGTGTGTGTGTGTGTGTGTGTGTGTGTGTGTGTGTGTGTGTGTGTGTGTGTGTGTGTGTGTGTGTGTGTGTGTGTGTGTGTTTTTATCTCTCTTTAGTACTGAGACTCCCTGCTGATAGCATGGCTCCTGATTGTGAAAGGGGTTTGTGTGTGGACACATACGGTCATTTGTGCACAGGTATGCGGATAGGTGAGTGACAGGGCTAATGAGACCTGCAGACATAGGATGAGGTCACGACCTCCCCCCGACCACTCTGCGCTCTCCAGGTGGTTATGTCATAGCAGGTCTCAGCCTGGGGGCACGCTTAACCTCTCTACCACGGTAGCAGCGTGCTGCCTGTGGGAACCCCTCAATCCCACCTAGTCAGCACGGCACATTCCTTAACCATCTGGATCTGCAAGGACCCCATCCACAAATGTGGCTGAATGCTCTTACACAATCACTCCATCAGAGAAGTAGGATAGCCTTAATACACTGAGCGCTAGAGGTTAGCCATTTCAAAGTTGCTTAAAAGAGGCGTAATCATAACTGAAGAAAAAAACAAGTGACACACCTCACCTAGCTAACTGGCGTGCTTAAAGGAGTTAATGTAAGTGGAGGGAGCCGGGCGGGAGAGACGACAGACAAGACTTTGCTTGTCCGGCACCGGCAGCTTTGCTATGCCAAATCGGGTCCAGGTTGGCTCTGTCATGCCTCATTCCCCGCAACCCGGCCAAATGCACACTCATAGCCTCCGGGCGACTGCGCAACATGATTCTCTGCACACAGCCTGGCTTCAGTCTTAATTACCTGGGGTAGCGTGCTGAACCGGTGTGTGCGGCTCTTCTACAAGGCCTTGTAAATCCACTCCACTAATCTTTATTCCATTGCTCTACCCTGGAAAGGAAGGACTAAACATTCTATGTGCAGATTTAAAACAGGGCAATGATTTATGCCTTATTTTGAAGGCCCCCTCTCCCTGGATGTTTTAATGGCTGCAGATGAACGACTGCATTTTATCAGCCACCCTGGCAAGTGAGTTTCCACAGCTTTTGCTGCAGCCAAAACATGTTACATTAACAGCTGCTCTGCTGCTTGTTCAGAGGGAGGAAGAGATGGCTGGTGCTTTTACATTCATGGAAATGGAAACACAGCCGTGTGTCCAATCCTCTAAACTGGCATGACAGTCAAATGGACTACTACCACTCCTGTTTGAGGCCAAATAGCTTTGCCTGCAGTACTCTTGAAAAGAAGTGGAAATAGAGTACAATTGTGTGTCAATATTATCAGAAGATGTCAGCCTATTTTAAAATTCATCGTATTTTACACTGGATATTATGTGACTATTTCCATGCCTCTGTATCTGTCCGTTTATTTATAAAGCTTATAAGGGAATGACCATTACTACTGAGCAGCTGCTACTTGATCATACCCTAAGCACAAATACAGTCTGACTCATGTTGTGACATTGAGTATATTTTTAATATGACATTCAATTAAGTTTGTGTGCTTATAAGGGCCTACATTGCATGTGTTGTTCAGCCTACCTGTTACATTTTGGACTTGATAAGTGCAACTGACCAGCTGTCATTCCATCAATTCCATAGTAACATATAATGAAGGCCAGGTCAGTACATTTCAGTCAGGCACTAGTTTATCAGAACGTGGGTCAATACTTACATGTTTTAAGTAGTAAACTGCTGCCTTCCATTACAAGGTTTCCACTACACTTGAGAATACTTTCATAATATCGCCGTCAAAACATCACCTCATACTGACTAACTGAACTGGCTTCTGTGGGTGTGGTGAGGAGACAGCTATGTTCCCATGCATTCGTAATTGGGCCCCGCGCAAAAATAACAGAGCACACGAGCCCAGCAAAACCAACCGCGACGGGTCCCCATGGTAACTTATTGTAAGCTTGTGTGAATGCACACCACTTTCAGGCGAGGAAGAAATATAGCACATAGTGACAAATAGTCCCAGTGTTGGACAGACAGTTAAGGCTATGTTTTGCAAGTTACATAAAATTGTTGCAAATAGTTCTCTCCATATTTACTCCCTGTCATACGGCTTCACACATCCAACTGAACTATTCTAAGGTCTGAAATATTAGGCTACATGATTTCTTATGAGGTATGGAATATCACTGATATCCATTGGAAACACACAAAAACTATAAGGGTGTAATAGCCTGAACAGCGGGAAACTGATTTAATCACTTTACCTCGCACAATTTGAGCACTGCCCAACAGAAAATGTAGGCGGATAAGGTGAACTTCGCGATCATGTACCGCTCCGATGGACATATCTGATGCATTTGCGCCTCATCCCAACTTCGCACAGTCTGGTTGGGCGCGATGTCCTCCGTCGACTCAGCCGTGGGATCCGTAGGCTTGCTGCTGTTGCTGCAAGCGTCCTCCTGCTTGTCACGGTCATCGTCCATCTCATTGACGATTACTTAAACTTGTTCTTAAATTGATCTATTAAAAACTATCATTGCAACTTCAATGGTAAAACGCGCGCTTCACGAATTGAACGCTTCACAATAGTTTATAAAAGTTTCCGGGGAAAGCGAAAAAGTCTATCCCATGTTAAAAGATGTCGAAAGTAGACAATAAAGTTATTCCTGTTCCATGCAACTCCAAAAGGCCCCGCTGACAGGTTAGCCAGTGTCCCACAACGGCTAGGACAGCAGAGCCACGTTGTGAGTGCGTGGTGCTCTGCAGAAAAATAAACAGGGAGACCAGCCTGAGCCTACACTTGAAACCTCCACTCCTCTCTGTTAGGATGGTGTTCGGAGTTTCGGCACATCGCTAAAAGCGGCACCGAAGTTTCAGTAGAAAGGGAAACTGCAAAATAAGTATATAAATTGTGACATCTTGAAATATTTATCAAACTGAAAAAATAATTACCGCATTGTTTGTCGGCATGCTTAAAAAAAACGGGAAAACCCGTTATTGGAATTTTGAGGTCTTGGGCGGACCTTTATTCTAGAGTGCACTAGTGATTCTGTTACTCCAATTTCTAAAGGATTATAAACATCTTCTACAACAGCTCGATCTACTAGCCTATTAAATTTCCCTACAGCCAGTCTGGTTAGATGATTAGTGCAGTCTATTGAGTAAACGAGATGTCCCTATTGCCCAGAACTTACAATGGTTTCATTTTTCTGGCACTTTTTTCACATCTAAAGGGGTGCCGTCAATGGAATCTCAGCTGTTCTTTTGTGCAATCAACATTTCTTCTGTGAACAGAGCACTCTCTTCTCTAGAAATCTAAACACAATCCACAAAAGACAGCTTTGAGGGTTCAAGGCGTTCAAGCTTTGACAGAAGTGATTTTCTTTTCACACTATCTCCCCAAACAGTTTGCACATGGACCCCTGGCGCCCTACAATGCTACAATTTTCTTGTTGAGCTCAAAAGCAGGAGCGTTAAAGATGAATACACGTCGTCATGACAGGGTCTGTCTTTCCACAACAGACTGAATGGAAGAAGCAGAACATCATTCATTTTTACGCCTATGGCACGCACCCAAGTGTTATGGAACTGTTTATTGTATAATTGCTGTTGTATTATAAAAAAGCATTAATACGGATGACTAGGCGCGCCATGATAGAACCGGCAATAGTGTTTGCTATGGTGTAATGTTTCTGTTATGAACGTCGTAGCCAGCCAGCAAAGAGACACATTATTGTGCAAAACATTAGATAGCTACGCGGTTGACTATGCTGGGTGTCAGTTATAGTTTAGTATCAGCGCGTTGCAAAGGTCAAGGCGACATACATATAATATGTTCATTGCCTATAGTAAACTGCCCGAAAAAGCTGACGAGAGCCAAGATGGATAGAATATGGACAGAAATTGCTGCCACCATGTGGCCATGTAGCATATTCGCATTTTAAAAAGACGTTTGCTGGCGATAACTACTTAACTAAACTTAATTAACAAGAAGTACTTCACTGGAACATCTCAATACCCTTTTGCGTCTACCATCTGACCAAAATGGCTTCACATGTCCGTGCAAATTCAGCTGATGCTCACCCAGTCTACGTACACTATGGTTGTGACCCATCACCCCATTCTAACATTCCTAGGAACACAATGGTGTCTCTGGAGCTAATGCGAACACTGGCACTACAGCCTGCTAAAGGTCATAAGAAAAGTCATCTGCACACATAGGTGTCAACTCCAGTTCAAGTCTCACATGAGCATGTTAAGAACAGCACGGGACAGCCCACATTTTCTTCAGAAAAGCAAAGGTGAAAATATTGTAGCATCTGTAGTATTTGATTGTGAGACCTCCATGACACTCACAAATATACACACACACACACACACACAACCACAACCACACAGCAGTTCTGTATTATGATAAAGATATCAATGACCCTCACACAGGAAACTGAACCCATTTGGGCATGAACCCTCAGATATGCCTCGAGTCCTGTGGTACAGGGCAGAAAAAACATAAATGTAATACACACCGCCACCCGCGTGAGGGCCAAAAGGCCATAACACAGCAATCACCCAAGGCTTCATAAAATCCAGCTGTAGAAGAATGGTGGCCCTGACAATTATAGGCAGCTAGGCTCATGTGCTAAAATAATTCGACGGGTCAACACAGTCAAAACAGCGAGGGGGGGGGGGGGGGGATGATGTGGTGTCTCTCTAGGAAGGTCATAGATGTGTCAGCTGAAAAAAGAAGCAAATGATGATTCTCTGAAGGCCTGTATGTATGCTGGCTATAATACCAGGGCAGTTACCTCTGCAACAGGGCCACGTGGGGTCAGACCGGATGCCAAAAACAACAGAAAACCAAGACTTGTCATAGCCATCTACACCTCTGGAGTCTACCCTGTACGTGTTGTTTAACAAATCACAAAAAAAGTGGAAAAAGTGATTTGTTTTGTTATGCATAGGAATAGGCGGTGGGGGGAGCAATCTGATCAGAGATCAGTTCAGATGAAAGATCAGAACAGAACTAGGGACCAGGCCGAACATCTTATGAATCCTCTTTAATGTGAACTACAAAAACAACGAAACAGACACATGTAAATCGGACTACGGCCGTTACACACCGACTAGGCATGAGCATGTGATCCAGCACGGGGGTTGAATTGGGGCCCGAGCCTAGGAGAGCACACACACACACACACACCTCTCTCATGATTACTGTACATTATAAAACAGCAGCTGCTGGAGGCTCCACAGCAAACACATCACCAATGTCAGTCTCTCCTAGTGACGTCCTCAAGGCGATCAGGCACAGAAGGGATTGGGGATAGAGATTGGGACGTTGGGATTGGCTGCTGCTACTCCTCTGACTTGTCTACACGAGTCCTGTGAGCAGGGGGCAGGGGGGAGACTGGATAAGAAGGGGTGTGAGAAGGGGTGTGAGAAGGGGGTGTTGGGGGGGGCATGTGACGACGGGTCAGTGTTTACTCTTCTTCGACTTCTTGTGTGAGCGGTGTGGGGAGCGGGACTTGGAGCGGGACTTCTTGGTGGACTTTTTGGGCGTTCGCGAACGCGACTTTCGAGATCGCTTTGGAGTTCTGGGAGATGAGGGAGACCTAGGGAAAGAAAAATATATATATAACTGGTCATTCAAGTCGTCTTCTTTTCTCCAGCTCAAGCTTTCAGTTGAACTCTGACTTACATTGTCAGCTCGTCTAACACTTCCAATACATACAACAAAAATGAATTGCTTTTAAAATAATTCAAATATTTGTAAGAACATTCTGTAGGAGTATGACATTTTTTCGACACAGGAAGTCGCCATCTATAAATGATTATTATGGAGGTTCACTTGTACATTTTGAATACAGTCGAGTGTGGCAGTATGTTAACATGAGCTACCTTTTGGAGGACTTCTTGGTGACGGAACGTGGGGAGTCTATGTGAGAAGACCGTGACCGCGGGGTGTCCTTAGGATACGACCTCTCTGACCGCTCCGACCGCTCTGAGCGTTCCGAGCGAGGGGAGGGGGACCGCCGCCGGCTGCTGCTGCTGACCCGTGGGGGACTGGGAGATGAGCTGTGCCTGCGTTTCCTAGCAACACCACCACACAAACAGAGGCCAAAGGCCGGCTCAGATTCATAGCAACCTCAGCTGTCAATTTGGACGGTTAACATTTTATCCCCAAAAAAAAACTGTGCAGGCAAGTCATCCGCCATCATCAAGAGGAATCCCTGAAGTAAAGGCACTCCACAATGTCACATACCTCTCTTTTTTAGCCGGCGGGGATTCCTCTTTCTCTTTCTCTTTCTTCGTGTCCTTTGAGCGGCTCTCCGTTTTCTCTTTCTCTTTTTTCTCTTTCTCCTTCTCCCTTTCAAGTTTCTCTTTTTCTTTTTCCTGTAGTTGCGAAAATGGGTGTTTTCTCAGTGCAAAGTAGTCATCCACAAATCAACAACCCAAGATGAAAGCGTCAGCTTTTTTAAAAAAAAAATTTCCTTCAGGGGGAATGCCAATGGAAACTAGCCTTTTGGCTATAATTAGTTGCATTTACATTTTAATGTTCATTAATGTACACTGTCCCTCTTGATCAAATAAACAAATTGTTGATTGATTTTTTTTTTAAAAGGCCTGTGGGACAGGATAACTCACTTTCTGTAGCAGCTTGTCTCTGTAAAGCTCCACTTGCTCATGGATGCTCTGGCTAGACTTCTTGGGGCGCTTGCCTGACTCCAGCTCATCCTGGAACTTCATCACCTTGAGCTATGGAGAAGTGGAGAAAGAATGTGTTACAAGGAAGGAATCGCAACAGGTATATGTGTACATCTGTGGCAAGACTGTATACAAAAATCCTTTGTTTTAATTAATGTATGGTCTTTTGAAAATCCTTTAATTCCAGCGGAGTCAAAGAAATATGAGCACAGAGGGGAGACTCACTTCAATCTCGCGGAGTTTGGAGCGCTTCTCCTCGTTCATCTCAGAGATTTTGGTCTTGGCGTCGTTGTGCTCGTCCCTCATGGGGTTGGAGAAGCTCTGCTGCTCCTCTGAGCGGGCGCTCCTAGAGTCCTCATCACTGTTGTCCTCCGACCTACTGACACAGAAACACGTCAACTACCTTCACGTCAACTACCTTCAAGGAAACTCAAATTCTTCTGGCGTTTGATATTTGGCCATGTCTGTGTTATTTTCCTTTAACATCACGTGCAAAGCTACTCATTTAATCCATGAAACAGAGAGAGGGAAAATGACCCCTGTTATTCTCTACTCACCTCTTCTGAGTCCCTTCCTCTTCAGGCGTCTCAAAGACTTCCCATTTTGATGTAGTGACAGCTGAAAGGAACAAGGTTTAGAAAAATAAAACAGTGGTTACTATAAATGTGCACAGTTATCTCCAATTCCTCAAACTACTGGAGTGAAACTTAAAAAAAAAGTTACCTTGTGACTCCAGTTCAGCCTCATCCACTGCTTCCCATTTGGACGGGGCTACCTTGAACGCAGCTCCTTTTGCCCCAGAATGATCAACTGGAAGAGACAGAAAATAAACCCAGAATTTAACACTCTGGCCAATTACTTGTGCCCCGTTTGATAAAAGTTCATGTTATTTTGCTAATAGAACTTACATGGAACTCCATCCAGATCCTCCTCTATCGCCTTGATAGGAACTCCATCCAAGTCATCCAGGGGTGCCCCATCCAAAGGTTCTCCATCGATGGGGGCGCCATCTATGGGCAGTCCGTCCATATCTTCTAGTGGAGCACCATCCAGCTCTTCACCTATTGGTGCCCCGTCGATCTCCTCTACAGGTTCAGGCTGTGAACCACCACAGAGACAATCCAGTGTTATGCACATCACCTGCCGCATCACCTGGCAGTCTTCAATGAACCAACGCAACCGCCTTCTGCCTGCCATATTTCACTAGGACTGCTATTCTCATTATGAGGCGGACACATACAGTACCAGTCAAAAGTTTGGACACACCCTTCATTTTTTTGAGAAGTGTTTTCTTTACTTTTATTATTTTCTACACTGCAGGTTAATACTGAAGAAGTTTAAACTATGAAAGAACACATATGGAATTATATTGTAAACAAAAAAAAGTGTTATCTACCATGTAGAAAATGACAAAAGTAAAAAAAAAAAAAAAGTCTCAAAAAAAAGAGAAAGCGTGTCCAGACTTTTGACTGGTACTGTACATGGACGAGAGTGGATCTACTGCTGCTCTTAGTTACATTATGGGGATGAGCTCTCGCAATACTGCCTCACCTCTGGCAATACGGCTGTCACCACAGGAGGTTCCTTCTCAGCTGTGAGGTTCACCAGACCCAGGAAGATGTTCTGTAGCCTGATGAGGAAGGGTTCTGGGTAGACGGTCCAGTCCTCCCATGCCCGGAAACATGCCATGACTCTTTGCTAAGAGAATAAAATGAAACACAACACATTCTCTGTTGAAAAGAAGTTCAGTTTCCAAAGCTCCAAAATTGTTACTTTAAGATGGGAAAGGAAGGGTAAATCTTAAGAGGGATACCTTAAAGTTTTCTGACTGTAGGTGGCCCTGTATCGCCTTGTATGTAGAGTGGAGGTCAGCAAATATTTGACCGAGTTTGGTTTCAAAGCTTTGAAATAGAAAGAAAAAAGGTTAAATGACTGGATGCAATTTCTACAAAAAAAACATATCCATTACTGTGGTGTAATATGCAAAGAAGAGAAATCCAAGCCAACTTACTATTTTCTGTAGTAGGATGCATTGGCCACTTTTGCAGAGGAGTTATACAGCACATCAGATACTAAATACAACCGTGCAATCTAAAACAGAGAGCAGACGACATTTAGAGGATTAAACATGCCCCTTACATATACACAGGAGATTATTTAAGTATTTTCTGAGCCAAATGTACATAATGCTATACCAACCCATAGCCATATGAAGACACAACGTTTAAAACAGCAGTTTGGATTAATACAACTTCATTCGGAAAAATGGTTCATAGTGATTCCCTTAACTGGAACATATCAGTCTAGTTTAATATATTACAGATATATCCGTAAGTTGTGTCCACATGTGCTCACCAACCATGATCATGCTGTACTGCACTTTTTTATCTGTATTGTAATGTCTTTTGTCTGGACCCCAGGAAGAATAGTCTCCACTACGGTGTAGACTAATGGGGATCTTTAATAGACTAAACTCAACTAAACTACAAAAAACATTGCCAGGACTTCCCAACAAGTCAGTTTGAAAGGTTCTGACAAAGAGCGATTAAGTGTTATGGACCTTTTTGGGCAGAGGGGTCTTGAGGATGGAGAGGGACTCCGTGACGCACTCCACTATCTCCTCTGCAGCCTCGGCGTGACTCAGGCAGAACAGCATGGCCTCAGCGATGTCACTTCTCCTGGGCGTTAGGGCCCGCAACATCTCCTCCAGCTTATCCCTCTCACTGTAGCCACACACACACACACACACACACACACACACACACACACACACACACACACACACACACATACAGTCACACAGAGACACACACACACACACACACACACACACACACAAACACAAACAGGGTGATTTCTGAACTTCTCCAAATTAACTTAAGTTACTGAGGCACCAAGTAAACGATGCACATATGACTATAAATGGACAGTCATGTCTGAGACGCACTCTTCTTTCAAGCAGCCTTTCTTTCCAGGCTCCTGTTCTTCCTCCTCCTCCTCTTCATCCTCAGCGCTACCGTGCGTGTATGGGTTAAGAGGAGGCGGTCGCCATAGTGACCCATTCTTGAACATGCGGAAGTCTTCGGTCTTCCATTTTATGGGCATCTCTCCCTGCAAGCCAAAAGAAAATGGGCTCAGAAATTATTGCCCAAATGTTCATTCGTATTTTTGGCTCCAGTCAAATGTCACTAAATGCATTCCACACCTGTAAAATGCTGTAGATCTTCCACCGGTAATACACATGAGCAGGGCTCTGGTTTTCAAAGAGAAATCTGTAGAGAAAAAGCCAGGAAACCACATTTAGGCATGGGCATTGAAAGAACAAAATCAAAATCACAAGCGTTCTCCAGTTATCAATTAAATGTGCAAGACAAGCTTAAGAGCATAACGTGAATAGGATCATGTACTAGAGATGAGATGCATACCTGTACATCGGGTTACTAATCTCCCGATTCATGATCATAGCTTCAAACATGGGCCCTTCACGCACCACAAACTCGATCATGCGGTGGATGACACAGAGCAAATTCCTACGAGAAAACCACAGTTAAAACAAATGGATTCAGACCACTGGCACTGCTCAGTCCCTCTCAGTCAGTTTTCACCTCTCTGGCCTTTTGCCATGGCAACAGGGAGAGGTCAAAGTGGGGTCATTCTGACAGCATCAAGTCTGACGTCCTTCAAGCATTCGAGTGCTCTGGTGTCCACAGTGGACAAACCAAGGGACGAATATTAACGTGACGGCCACTAGAGGGCCTGCTTTTACATTTAAAATGCTGCTGGAACCACCAGACTTGAGTCTGACAGAATTGAAAGGATGCTCAGCAAGAAATTAAATCTAACCCTAAAGTTATATTTAAATGCAATGTTTTGTTTGCTGTCCACATTTTCTCTTCTAGTTTCCCCCCTGGAGGAATCAGGCTAATGTAGCTAAGCAAAATGGAGACATGTGACCACCATGTAGCATACTACAAGTCTACATTTTCACTAATTTGCATTAATTACATCATTAGGCTACACACTATTATAATATGACTAAGAAACCAAATTTGTACACAGGCTCTTTCGTAATATAACATTATATATTAACAGCTTTAATTATTCTAAATATATAAGTGAGACAAATCACTTCTCACATAATCAACTATTATGCCCTCCAAATCACTTTTAACAGGGTGCACTTCACTTCCTGCAGGGTGATGGCAAGACAGGAAGTGATGCTGGTTGCTCAAGATGGCAGGAAATCACCCATCCAAGTCTAAGTGTGATTACTATTTAACTCAACACTGAGGCGAGCATGTGAAGTCTCCATTTGTGAACTCGTGGATATTAAGTCTCCATTTTACTACATGGTGACCAAACTCCTCCAGTACTTATAAGCCACAAGAGCCGCATACCTCCATTGCAAAACTGCAGAGACAAAATGTGGACAACAAACAGTTTGCACAACTGAATAACCTAATATTGAACTGCGTAAAATGTGATTCTCAGTTCCTTTAGGTCCGCTTTAATACAAGGACCCATAACCCCGGCAAGTCATAAATGCATGTCAGGATTACTGCACTACATGCTCACAAGAGCAACTGCCAAAATACTAACTAACTCCACTGTAAAACTGACCGAGATCACAGACGGGTGGATTTTAATCCAGAGGAATATCCCTCAATTAAATATTTTACATTTACAAAAAGAGCATTGCTGAGCTAGGTAATCACCCACTGCTAATGACACGTGAATAACATTGCAAAATCAGAATCGGAAAATCAGTCAGGAAACCATTAGCTTTGACAGCACCAAATCAGTATAGGACTGTTGGCCTTGATAGGTTATATTTAGCCTCAATGTTAAGTCTTTCTGGACTGTAGTTAATTGATCATGCAGTATTTACACACATAAACACAAATTATCTTAAATTGTCGCATTGGGTAGGGTGGAGAGATAACTCCACCATGTGAGAATCTGCGGTGTGGGGTGCGGTAGAGACTTGAGGTGCTGATTTGTGCACAATTAGCCTAAGTGGCCAACAAAACAACAAAAAAGATGATGCCCTTTTTTCATGTACTGCTTTTGTTTAAACAACACAAATCACATTTACTTGTGGTGATGGAGCTGACCGTACCAATGTCTGGTAAAACTCTGTAGGCTTATACTTTCCCCATCCATCCCATGATGCCTTTCAGGATCCCTCGCTGCGGCCGACAGTTCAACTTGTGCTGCTCACCAAGGCCAAGGTCAAAGGTCACTGAATCTAATGGGGTTGCTGCTGGTGGTTGGAAAGGCTAGGCTGGGGGCCAGGTTGGCTTGGACCAAAGTTTAACTGACAGGCCAGGGGGGAGTGCGGTTGGATTGAGCAATAGTTACATGGCAGTGTTATGCTAAGCTAGCTATACAGGTTCCCTTCATATGGCTGCTCCGTGTGGACATGCTAAACATACTAAAGGCATGGATGAGAGCTGGACTTCGGCTGTTCTTAACTAACTAGTGATGCAAGATGGCAGACTTGACAGGACAATGTATACTGCAATATACTTGAAACACTGGAATAGTATCGAAATATACACACTTACATATATAATGGTGATGCAAATCCTTATAGCAATGCACTCTCCTAAAGAACCTACTACTCCGTAAGAAACCCTGCCGTACCTAAGGCAACCTTACCAGACACAGATTCTTCTGTGGAGACCATCTTCATGATCCTACAACCCTCTATCCAACCAGAAAACTTTTTTTCTGCCTCAACTATTGCTCAGCCAAACTAGACAACCCCCAGTAGCATGCAATGGACCAATCTGATCATACTTTAGGTGGGTCATTATGGGAGGTTTTGTTTTTTGATTCTGACTTTTTATACCAATTAAAAAAAGAAAAAGCATGTACCTTTCTGTTGGGATAACCACTTTGACTATGGCTTGCGACAGACTCTGTATATGAAGGTCACATCAGATAATAAACATAGAATATGTGAGTATTGTTGCCAGGAAACAGAAGAAAAAAATATATATATAGAATGCATTGAATACTGCATAGAACAACTTGCCTGTGCTGCTTACAGTATTAAACACAAGGACCTACACTTACATTTATAACACAGTGTGTATTCTACTATACTCAAGACTTACCATTCTAATTACACAATTGGTTTCAAACTCCCTATATGATTTTTTTTCTATAGATATGTATCAGCAAACACTAAGTTCCATAAGCTACAGCCCATAGCCATAAATTAACTTCTCCAAAATACCCTTACTCTAATAGCACCTACGCCAGGCAATGACAAGATCCAGTAGGTGTCACATATGGTGCGTGGGCAGTTACCTTTTCGAATTCCTCCTTGCTTTTGGGAGCTGGGGGCAATGCGGCGTTAGGATTCTTCAGCCTCTCGCGGGGCTGGGCATTGAAAGGCAGGCCAGAGGGGGGCGGGGGGAGGGTGTGCTCCATCATGGAGGGGGGGATGTAGATGGGGTGGGGCGGAATGGGCACCCCTTTGCCCCAGCCCAACTTCATTTCAAAATTCATGATCATCTTGCCTGAATTGTGACAGAGACAACTTCAGTCTTCTAGTGCATGACATGTCAAGGCAAGTTATCGGTGGTATGGCAGAATGGAATTTGCTGTTATAACACGAGAGGAATAGTTTTACCGTTTAAGTTCTTCAGGGCACGTTCAGCATCCTTCCTGGACATGAAGGCCACAAAACCACAGTTCCTTTCGCGTGCCCTCTCCTCGTCCGTCCGGGGCCACATGATCTTGACACTGGCCAGAGGGCCGTATTTTCCAAACTCCTGACACAGCATCTCCTCATTCATCTAAAGCCAGGCGACACGACCACACATTAACAAACGTCACACACAGTACTGCTGCTTCAGGGCAGAAATAAAACGTTTTAACATTTATATTTATTTATTCCACTATTTTACTATTTTTTTCCAAAGAACAAGTTTAATTGATCCAAGCTGAGCAATAGGTCATGTGATTTATTTTCATCTATATAGTGGCTACATGTAGAATGTACGTGGTTGTGAAATGTAGAGCCTTTAATTTACCTGTGGGTTTATATTTCCAAGGTAAAGGTTGGTTGTTGTGGGGTCTCCAACATCATGGGAGCCTGGAGCAGAGTCATCCAAAGCTGGAGAGGAAGAGAATTTAAAAAGTTGGGAAAGACATTACATGTGCTGTCATGGTATGCAAACACTGAAATGTTAATGATCTATGTACTAGCATGCTACTGTATTAGTTTTGATTACCACTCAATGGACGGTTTCTGCGCGAGGAACCATCCGCTGAAAGAAGCAGAAAGGATTGTCGTTCATAAGCAGGAGACAACATGTTACAAAGGCTGGGCGAGGTCATGTTGGGTTGGGGGCATGGGAATGGACTTATACTCCGGAATGTCTGTGTGTGTGTGCAACGCTGAATTGTATATGCGCATTTGTGTGTCCAAAGTATGCTGCTTCTGCTGTTGCCGACACGTCACTCAACGCACAAGCTCAATCACAGCGTTGGACATAATACCTCTCGGTTTACAGGTCTCTTCTTTCCTCTGCCCCTTACCAACCATCTACTCCTCTATCTAATTAGCAATTGCTAACTATCTTCAAAATACCGTTGATGGTAAACTAGTCAGCTCTTATTTGCTGAAGCATGAAAAAGGTGAAATGAATTTGAGCATATGGACTGTATATCGCTTTGGATTAAACATCTGATAAATTAATGCGCATATGCAGTCAAAGTCAGGCCAGGTCCACACTGGTGCCAAAATGTGTCATAAGCGACCTAAATGTGATCGTGTCGGCAGGAGTATACTCAAGACGTAGAGCTGATATGTCCAGTTGTTATGCCACTGCAAAGGGACTGACGGACTGGAAGGGAAGGGATCGTGGTGAATAACATGCAGAACCCCGCCACTCACCGGAGCGCCGCCCATCCACACCAAGGGGCTCGAAGCGGCTGACACGCCCTTTCAGTTTGTGCCGTTCATCTCTCTCCTCCTGTATTCTAAGGGGCGAAACCCAGCGTTGAGGAAATTACGCAATCAAAATATGTACTGAGGCCATTTATTTAATGAACACTTACTGTTTTAATTCCTCTTTAAAAAGTTCAAGGTTACTCTTTTTCTTTTCTTTTTCAAGGTTCTTCTTTATAACCTGGAAGAGAACAGGTAAAGAAAACTTAGTTAGCTGCCTGTTTAGTATGCCACAGAAAGCCTGAGGACAGTTCTGTATCACACAAATATATGTGGTCTCACCATAATATTCTAGTAAACAAGACGTGGGTCAAAGAATTACTTATTCAAATACATAAAATTAAAATTAAATAAACACATTTGCATTAGATAAACACCTATACACAAAAGAGGCCTCAAACAATACATACATTTCTTTTATCAAATGCCAGGAATTGTGGGGGCGTTTCCAGAGGCAAGATGCTTTGACTTTTGGCTTCAAAGCGTGGCTTAGGCTTGTACAGCTTGCCTTTCTTCTCATCTATACCAGGTGTATCTGTTTTGACAAGAGGCATACAGTTGGGTTAATTCAAATCAGCCCCTTCCAGGAAAAAAACAGACCAACCAAAAACAGACCTCCACTTCACACACTATCTGAACTCTGTCAAACCTCTTGATGCATTTGTAAGTCCTCCTCGCACAAAAGCCTTGACTTTGCCATCTCCTCCTTCGAAGGAAGCGAGAAACTCCTCGTAAATCTCAGCGGCAGCTTTCTCATCCTCCTGTTGGTCACAAAATAGTTGTTCCATTCACAAACATAAAACAAAGTAGTGAAGTCAGTCTTCATAACCATACTATGTCTAAAAAGCACTTTCCATGAATGGGACTGGATACATTGGAACTAGAGATTACGATGTTCAGGCCATATAATTTACCTTCTTCTTAATTTCATCTTGCTCCTTCTTGCTTAACGTCCTTTTCGCCACAGCCATTTTCCCAATGCTGAAGGACTTTAACTTGCTTTCAAGCATTGCCTGGTGAGAACAAAAATAGCATTCTTTACGTTAGTCTCCTCTCCACAAAAAAATGCGGAATCTTAGTTTGCTCTGATTACCCACTTACATGTATATTGGGGGAACATTACTGAACTCTCGAATTCATGCTTTCTTTATAGCTACCTATGCATTCAAATAAGAAAGGGGGCTAACAGTTTGTGGCGTGTGTGCCCAGTTGTTGCAGGGGACAGTTAGCTACGTAGCTAGCTAGCAACTTGTTACTAATTTGGCGGCTGTCCGAATTATATGGATAACGTTAGCTAAAGCTAACCACTTGCTGCAAAACGTGAGCTTGCGAGCACGTTAGCAAAGACACTGCACATTTTGTTTACAATACATTTTTACAGCAATGTACAAGATTTTCAAGGAAGTCATAAAACATCTAATAACTTTGCTATGTCTTTGGTACAATGTCTATCTAGCTGAGACAAATAAATATAGCTAACACTACTAATGACAGCGAGATAGAGAAAGCTAGCTGGCTAATTAGCTAGCCACTCCTAGCTAGCCAGACATTTGTTTACGTTTTCCCGTTTCAGCACCTTACATCAGTGCAACAGATTGCTTCCTATGAGGAAGTAAACATTTAACATATACCATGGATATACATAATGTATAAATAACTAGTTAATAACCATGTTTAAGCAACAATATTAATCACCTTAGCACTCGCTTTCTGAGTACCACCAGGCGTCCGGTCCGCCATCTTGGTTTACTAGGATGGTTAATCAATCCCGGAAGAGAAGACACTTCTGTAAATAATCAATTACCTATGCTGTAGGATTTAAGCACAGTTCACAATATTGATCGATTTCTAGGTTTATAGTAAGTTCTGATACATGTCAAATCTGTCATATCACTCCGTCACAGAGCCGTATCTCCCTTGAAACACCCCTTATCAAAACTAATATTGGTAAAATAGCTTTTAAGTTCTTTGCTTCCCATAAATGGAACACTGTTCAAGAGGACTTGAAACTAACCCAGTATTTGTCTGTCAACCAAATTAAGACTCTTTTCGATGCTAAGGATGTGCCTCAGTGCTAAAATTAGTTTTTATTTATCTTATTTTATTTTTCCCACTATATGTTATTTGTTTATAAACTGAATTTCTGAGTTGTATAATGTGTTTTGTTTATTTATGTTGTATGTTTTGTTTGTTAAAGTTTGTTTATTTATTGTTCATCTATATTATGTACCCTCAATCAGGGCATTGCTGCAAGAGAGCTCAGTCAATTCTCCCTTAATAAATAATGATGATGAATAGCATTAGTAATTTACAATTGAATTAAAGTCACTGAGAGAGGCCTCTGCGAATTTGCTCAGTCAGAATTAGATAATATAGTGAAAATAAGAAAGAGTTTGTCGTAGTGACAGATGACGAACAAAATAGTGTTCACTGCATGATGAGAAAGTTTGCGGTCTTTTTTAATGGGCCTTTACTATGGCCACCAGATGGTGCTATTTACATTCGTCTATCTGCCTACCTGCCTCCTTGCTTTCTGCTTTGTTTGTCTGTCTGTCTCTCTGTCTGTCGGTCTATGGATAGTCTCAGCATGGCACTTAAATGTGTTCGTCCATGACATGTCATGCTCTATACTGTAGCTATCCCTATTTAACATTAAACATATAGAATAAGGCTTGGGGATATGTATGCTGTGATGAAATATTGGCTATGCATTTGACCCATATTGATGACCCAAATATTGTCTTACATGCAAGAGTAGCCTGGTCTCAGAGAATAACAGGTGGCCTTACATTTACCCTTTTTTAATGGTACACTTAATTATTTGTTTTTCCACTCATTAATATCAAGGCTATCCTTATCCTAATCTGACACATGTTATCATGAAGCATTACTTTTCTGCAAGGGGTCTTTTTTCTATAGGCTATTCTGCTCTCATTATGGTTCAGATTCCATTCAGGGCAAAAGGCGAGATAGAAAAAAAGAATAAAAGAGGGAAAAAAGAAAGGAGAAAAGAAAAAATGGGTGAAGAAATGAAATCGCATTCTTATTTAAGGTCAGGTGTTCAACGGTGAGGAGCGCATGAGCGCCTCTCCCCCCTCCTTCACTTTCAGTCTATCAGTCTTTGATCCCAGGTTTTGGAAAACTGCAGCTGCTGGCTGCTCCCTCCTACCACGCTGAACAAACGCTATATTCATCTGCACTAGTCGCCTGCAGCTTGAACTCCCCCGAAGGAACTTCTTGGTACTTTTTCATCGCAACGGAACGTGCGTATTCAATATTACTTGTGCCAATGCATAACGCAGACAGGTACACTGCCTGGTCCTTTAAGCCAACAATGTGGAAGATCTGCAGCGTCTATTGCGCATGGGGTCTGCTGCTATTGACCGGGATCCGCGCTCAATCTCAAAGAAGGTACCCTAGCTTCATTCTCTCTTACTGCTCCTGCTGGCGATAGTGTCTTGGCGTTTCAGTGAGGTATAAGTTAAACGTAGGTGTGTGATCAAAATGTCCACACTGCAATAACATTCTGGACGACGACGCGGTATTCACATTCACCACAAAGAGATGCTCTTTCACTCGGAGGAACTGTGATGCTCATATTTATTCAATTTTATCGCCGGATGCGTCTGTGCTTGCGCTATTGGCCACGTCTAACCATAACGCGCCATGGTGCAGTGAAGAAATTGTTAAATTACTCGATTATTACTCGATTATTCAGTTTTACATCACATGCCACCACCATTGACCATTGTGACTTTTTCAGATATTTTAAGCAATGATGTTCACTCCCTCTGTTTCCGCAGACAGGTCTTTACATGTGGTGGGAACATAACGGGAGAGTCCGGTGTTATCGGTAGCCAGGGGTATCCGGGAGTGTACCCACCGAATACAAAATGTGTCTGGAGAATTACTGTAAGTAGTTTCCATTTATAACATGTAACCCTCACCTTTGGTGTACAGTTACAGTAAAACGATGATAGATAATTACAGGCTTAATGGCTTGGGTTTCAATGAGAAGACATATCACCAAAATGACGCAACGTTGCTTAATTACAGCGAGTAGCCCAACAGTGCGCAGCGGCTCTGTAATTGCTGTTTGGTTGGTATTTGGCTGCCAGCCATTCAGCACGCCCGAGGGAAGCTTGAATATGAGCTGTCTGCGTTGCATTTGGGTAGGCTACAGCCAACTGTGTAGCCTGCAAAAAAAAAAGTCTGTCCTCGTGTGATGTTATTCCATCAACATTGTAGAAAGTGTTTTCACAGTGCTACCAAGTACCAACCTCTTAACAGTAACTGGGCTCACCACCGCTTGGAGAGACCCCCTAATTTGACTGGTGTCTGCCACAAATCACATGACATAAACTACACGAAGTTTTCTCTGTGGTCAGGTTCCTGAGGGAAAAGTTGTTGTCTTCTCCTTCCGCTTCATCGACCTGGAGAATGACAACCTCTGTCGCTACGACTACGTGGACGTTTACAGCGGGCATCCTAGTGGACAGCGCCTCGGACGTTTCTGCGGGACTTTCAGACCTGGCGCCCTCGTCTCCACGGGCAACAAGATGCTCATCCAGATGGTATCTGATGCAAACACAGCTGGGAGTGGCTTCCTGGCAGTTTTCTCCGCCGCGCACCCACATGAGCGAGGTACATTTGGCATCACGTTACTTCTTGTCTCTCAGGGAGTTCACCACTGGCCATGTGTGAGCGATTAGCCTAGTCACTAACCAAACCAGTTTCTTATGAACACTATTCGGAGACTATTCTACCGATGTCTTATCTAGCATCATCATTCTCCTTGACTGAAATAAGTTAAAGGCAAAAGTGCTTCTATGAGGTGTGTGTTAACTGTTAACTGTACGTGGAAAAGCATATGATATATTCAAAACATTTGAGAATGCCAACCAGGAAGTTTTTGTTTGAAGGGGCAAGGGTCAGGCTTTAATGAACTCAGAAGTGAGGCTTTTTAACCAGCAGCTGCCCTGGTGGAAAAGGTCACAGGGGGGTGATAGTGTGGCAATGAAGAAGAAATAAAATGGTCAGGACTGTGCAAGACATTTGCAATAACAAATAGAGCTGCCTTTTGGGAAAACAGGATCTGTACCATGCGTTCAGTGTTGATTGCCTGCTCTGCTCACTTGTTGATTGTGGACGCTGATGGAGGGGAAGGCAGAGAAAGGAGAAGCTGGGCTTCACGGTTCACAGTGTGACGTGGAATTTCTCGCATACTTTTTTTTCTTCCTGCCAGTGTGACAGGGACAGGGGCAGAGGCCTGTGGTCCCTTGTGCTGCATGACTAACGGGAATCCCTCCCTCCTTACAAGCGTGCTGGAATTTTAATGGCTAGGTGTTTCCTTGGCCTGTTCTCCCTCAGTAGCAGACAGCTGCAGCAGAGTGGTTTGAACCGTTATCTAAGCCCAGGCCCACGCTCAGAGAGGCCTCAGGTTAAGTCCTTTGTTATTGCATCTTCCCTTATCTTAAGTCCTGTGTATGAGTCTGCCCAGAGCCCCGATACATGGCTAGTTGACTAGAAGAGTTTTTTTTTGAAGGGGGAGTTGACTGATGGTCAAAAAACAGTGATGTGTAGGACAAGGCACTGTGTAGAAGCTTTGGCAGTGTACATGTGTTTGATGGCGTCTGACTTGATAAATCTCCCCTCAACATCTGCCACATAGACTGCCCCTTTTCAACTGTGAATTACAGGCAGCTGCCCCCAAGAGATGGATATCACTTGAAGCAGGCATGCAAGTAACATTAAGGGATAAATGGTAGCCTCAAATTACATGAAACATTTTGTTTTCGAGTTCTCATCTTTCAAAAAAGGCAATGGTAAGGACATATCTTATGAATAAATGCAACAGACACGCAAATTACAGTGCTTCTGACTGTCAACTCGCCTTGTTTTCTTTTTTCAAATCTGATTCAACCTCAACAGGAGACCAGTACTGTGGGGGTCGACTGGTGAAACCATCCGGAAGTTTTAAGACTCCAAACTGGCCAGAAAAGGATTACCCAGCTGGAGTCACTTGTTCATGGCACATCGTGGCACCTAAGAATCAGGCAAGTGGAGTTTTGAATGCCCTCAGAGCAGCACTACCAGGGACGTGCACAGGAATTTTGAAGGGCAGTTGCCCTGGAAAAAAGGGGCAACACATACATTTACTCACCGCCGCTGCCACGCCCCCGTCATCTGATCGCAAATTTTGCCAATATCATTTTAAACTCTCACTTACCGCCGCTGCCACGCCCGCGTCGTCTGATCGCAAATTTTGCCAATATCATTTTAAACTCTCACTTACCGCCGCTGCCACGCCCGCGTCGTCTGATCGCAAATTTTGCCAATATCGTTTTAAACTCTCACTAACCGTTGCTGCCAAGCCCCCATCCCCTGATCGCAAATATATATATTTCCTTCAGAGGGGCAACTTCAGTCGAGGAGGGCAAACGGGCAGTTGCCCGAGCAACCTTAGCCCACTCCTGTGCACGTCCCTGAGCACTACTAGCAGATCTGGGCTGCTCCTACATGAACTCTTGGCAAGATTTGGCTTGACGCTACTCTCTTTGCACTATCCACACTTGCAGCACAAGAACACTTTGCTCATGGACAGCAACACTGTCACAATTAATGCACGCTGTACTATAGGGTCAGATCCATTTCTGTGTCTGTAAACACCCTACTCCTTGTGAACATTTTCTCCCTATGGGTATGTGATTTATGTATGTACTGTATGTCTGTGAGTTGCACAAGTGTATAAGCTACTGGATGACCCAAATTTCCCTCAGGATTAATAAAGTATCCATCCATCTATCTATCTATCTATCTATCTATCTATCTATCTATCTATCTATCTAGTGACTGTGTGCAACTCGTTAAGCAATTGTGTCTGCCTGAAATATTTGCTTCTTATGTGCAAATTATGTCTGTAACCAGATAATCGAGTTGAAGTTTGAGAAGTTTGATTTGGAGAGGGACAACTACTGCCGCTATGACTATGTGGCAATCTTCAACGGTGGAGAGATCAACGATGCGAGAAGGATCGGTAAATACTGTGGGGATAGCCCTCCTGCGTAAGTTCTTTCTTTCTTTATTCTTTCTTTATTTCAAGGATAGCCCCTTGAGATGTACCATCTCATTTTCGAGGGGGTCCTTCCAATATTAACAAACAATACAAAGATAGTCGGAAGTAAGTACTACACATAATTCTAACACATAAACACAGAGACAAACACAAACAGACATACACAACCATGCACACTCCAACAATGTAAGTAAGTAAGTCCAGCCTCTGCTTAAAAAGCATCGTTTGCACTGGATGTTAAGCATGTCATAGATAAAGCTAATAAAATATATCTCACACAAGCAATGGACTTCATGGTTTGATACAAACAGCCTCTGCTTAAAGAGCATCGTTTACACTGGATGTTAAGCATGTCATAGATAAAGCTAATAAAATACATCTCACACAAGCAATGGACTTCATGGTTTGATACAAACAGCCTCTGCTTAAAAAGCATCGTTTACACTGGATGTTAAGCATGTCATAGATAAAGCTAATAAAATACATCTCACACAAGCAATGGACTTCATGGTTTGATACAAACAGCCTCTGCTTAAAAAGCATCGTTTACACTGGATGTTAAGCATGTCATAGATAAAGCTAATAAAATATATCTCACACAAGCAATGGACTTCATGGTTTGATACAAACAGCCTCTGCTTAAAAAGCATCGTTTACACTGGATGTTAAGCATGTCATAGATAAAGCTAATAAAATGCATCTCACACAAGCAATGGACTTCATGGTTTGATAAAAACCTTTGTAGACAAAGCACATCATATCGAAACCTTTTGGCTGTGGGTAATCATCTTGAGCGTAATGTCATATTTTATAGAAATGTTCAGAAGGAGTGTGAATAACATTCATTCTTTGTGTCTCTCCAGTCCTGTGTACTCTGATGGGAACCAGCTGCTCATTCAGTTCCTTTCAGACCTGAGTTTGACTGCAGATGGATTTATTGGGCACTATAAGTTTAGGCCCAAGAAGTTCCCCACCACCACGGTGCCACCAACCACCACCACGCAACCAGTGACAACCAGACCCATACGTAAGTTTCCACAAACCAGTTTTAACAACGGCACAACTGCAAATATATCAGCTAGAGATAAATTATAGTTATAGCCAAATGCTCCACATGCAAACCACATTTGATAATATTAAATGGATTATTATCCATTCAGGGATGCTGATGGTACTCGTTAGCAAATCTCAAAGGATGGGGTACAAAGATTTCCTAGCATCTCTCGTTTGTACAATTTTGACATTTTTGCGACTATTAGATCATAAAACCCCCAAATAACATCTGCTACACACACACTGGCCTTTCCATTTGATGTGATGAAGTGTGCTCAAGATTTAGTGGTTCCCTTGCTCCCGGTGACATGGATCTCTGGTGCTCATGCCAAAGTGTGGGAAGTGCAGGCTACCAGTCAAACTACTGGCCAGAAATAGATCAACACAGTGTTATGCTACGCTTAAATTATAGGATACCTGTTGGGATTCTTTGTCATTCTCACACGTACACACAACCACACACACACACACAAACATACACTCTCTCACACCCACACACACACAGTAAATCACCTACACAGAGGAAGAAGACACATCTTTGACTCTGCCTCAGATATAACCAGGCCAGAACTCATTGTACCAGTTCTAAACGAAGATGTTGTTTTGGCTGTCAGTAGTGGTGATGTCATTACACACCAAACTGCCCGATTGGCTTTATCATCCTCTGTGTCCTGTCTTTGTTTTTCTTTCCCCTTTTGCTTTCAGTAGAAAGAACAATACACAGTAGGGCTTTATATTTTTCCACATTATATATTTTTCCACAAGGCTTTAGAGCTTGTGTAAAACAGATGTTTGCCTCGGGCAGCCGGCTCTATATCCAGCTCTCTCTCATGCAGACCTTTACGTTCTGATGTGATTCCCTGTATGGAGAGGGGGACTCAGAAACGTTTGCTGGAGGATTGAGGTTCAAAGCAGTGATCATATACCCTCACATCTCTCCCCTCTTTTTAACCAATCCTGAATACCCCCCCCCCCCCTCTCCCTCTGGCACACACACACACTCGTTTCTCTCTCTCTCTTCATAGCTTTGAAGTACTCCGCAGCGCTCTGTCAGCAGAAATGCAAGAGGAAGGGAACCCCCGAAAGCCATTACTGTTCCAGCAACTTTGGTATGATTCCTGCTCTCTTTCTCTCCTTCTCTTCTCTCTCTCTCTCCCCCTACTTCTCTCTCTTTCCCTCTGGGACCGGCTCTGCTGCTGTATCCAGCAGACTACACGGCCCTGACTGTGTGCCTGCCTGGGTGGGAGACAGGGAGGTAGCGAGGCTGGGGTGACTCGTGGGTGTGAGTTAAACATCAGCTGAGGTTTTGGCCCTGACTGTGATTCTAGTCTCTTAGTGGTAAACAACTGTGTTTTCATATTTTTTTTATCTCCTTTAAACACCATGCTATCTTTGGCATGTTGGTTTGTTTCAGCGTGTCTCAAAAGATTCGTTGAGACTTTTTCTCTCTCTCTCTCTCTCTCTCTCTCTCTCTCTCTCTCTCTCTCTCCTTGGCGGGAGGGCATAGTGTATATGTGCATGGGGGCACAGTTGCCTTAGTGTAAATGCGCTTCAGTCAACTGCGGCTAATCTGCTGGTATATGAAAGTGTTGATTCAGGACTGCTCCCACAACCTCGGTCACTGGTCTGGGAACAGCTCGGCCATGTTTGCATCCAAGGGGGGGATGTTTGCAAAGGCAAGGCAGCTATTTAATTACTGTCCCTCAAGGAGGTTTACTTGGATTTGCATATGGAGAGCAAGGAAAAGTACAGCATGTTGAGCGAGAAAAAAAGACCTTGCATAATGCACCAGTGGAAAAACTGCAGAGCGTATCATGCTAAGTCTCTTACATCACTGCAGGGTAAAGATAGTTACTGTGGGCCTTCCCGAAAATATATGGCAAGCTCTATACTTCTCAGGTCTCTCCCAGATGCCAGCCGAGGATATTTCAGTAGTGAAACCCCCAAATCCCTTCACACACACAGACCACTCTGGGAGATTTCTGTCCACTAACTTAAACTTGACAGAATAGGACAGTCCAGTCCAAGATCAACACGGTTAAACCTCTTGTTGTGTGCTCCGTAATGACCTGCCAATGATCGGTGACCTCACAATGCATGTTTTCATTTCCCATTCAGTTGTCACGGGAACAGTCATCACTGCAGTAACGCGTGGGGGGAGCATGTACGCCACCATCTCCATCATCAACGTCTACAAAGAGGGCAACCTGGCCATTCAGCAGGCCGGCCGAACCATGAGCACCAAGATCATCATCCTGTGTAAGAAGTGTCCGTTTGTCAAACGAGGTAAGTCCAGCACTGGAGCCAGAGGAGGCAGAGGCTGGCATCGACTACACAGCCATTTTTGTTTCTCTTCCAGCTGGTAGAATCATTAGCTTGGCTTGCTCAACTTCAGCTACGCACCGAGGTTTTTAGATAAGGGTTTCGGCCATAGATTCTTCTTTTCCCCAGAAAAGATATATGGATCTCTCTGGATATCCAAATGACTATCGATGCAATTCCTTTCAAACAGCTACCAAATATATAAAGATATACAGCTGCCTATGCTTGAAGAAATAGGCAGTATATACAACAAATAGGCAGTATATACAACTATGCCCCAATGTAACTTACTATGCATTTCCTGTTATCATTAGCCTGCTTTTGTGTGTGTGTGTGTGTGTGTGTGTGTGTGTGTGTGTGTGTGTGTGTGTGTGTGTGTATGTGTGTGCCAGTGTGTGTGTGTGTGTGTGTGTGTGTAGGGTGGAGGTGAACAGTGTTCCTAATTACTACAAAACCAGTACAAATGGAATGTTATGAGTGCTTTTCAAGATCTCTCCGCCCATGTTTACATCAGTATATGCATATAAGCATGGCGGAGGATGTGTGGCACGAGGTCGCTGATTGGTTGGCCCCCCTGAATGTCTCTGCCGCTCCGCCACTGCATTCAGGCATTGTCTGTGTGATCTCACTAGGCCTGAGCTACATCTTCATGGGCGAGGTGGACGATGACGGCCGTGGCAAGATCGCCCCGCAGCACTTCGTCATGGGCTTCAAGGCCAAGAACCAGCGGGCCTTCAACGTGCTGAAGACCAAACGCTGCTGAGGACCGCCATTTTCCTCTGCCTCTTCCCCCTTTTCCGTTCCCAACACTGCCCGCGAGTGTCCTCCCCCTCTCCCCCACCCCCCCCCCCCCCCCCCTCCAACACCCGCCCGTTGTGCGGTTCATGCCGACTGGTCATCCTCCAGCATGTCAAAGCTCCCATCCAATGCCCTTCCTGGGACCCGGAGGACTGTTTCGAAGCCCTCTGGATGGAATCAGAGCGTTCATTTAACTTCTCTTTTGTTGTTTGACTCTGTCCGGGCCATCTCCTGTAATGCTTGTTGGAGTTTGGAGAACAGCAGGACCAGTGGTCTAAGTTAGGGTGTAAAAAAGAGGAAGAGAAAGACTGATGGGGGAGGAGCTTCTGGGAGAAACGAGTGAGATGTGGGTAGAGTTTTATGCTGACACACTGTTTACAAGATACTCTTGATTCGTTGAGTTCATTAAGGATGGGGAGCATCTTATGTGGTGACACAAGTGCAATAACTTTGTAGCATTCTTTTACAACGATATGGCATCATATAAGAATAATGCTTGACTCTGTTGTCTGTTGCCTGAGTCTTTTAAGTCTTTCATCATGAATGAAAAAGCACTCTCTTTTTTGTTTTTGTTTCTTGTTTTTTTTTGACCAGCTTGTTTTTTTCCCTCCATCAAAAATGAAAATGTTTATAATGATAGTGCCAATATAAAATAAGCAAAATGAGATATTTTCATATGAAACAGTTCTTAGTCATATGTTAACTTATATTTTATTGTTTTGTGAGAGAATAATAAAAGTCATGATCGAAGTTCCGGCCTTTTCCCTCTACTTTCTGCATCTTAAGGGAGGCAAGGTGACATGTATCAAGTTGTGAATGCCAAGAATTTCCTTTAGGAACTAAAGTATAATAAATTATAAAGTGAAAATTATAAGTACTGCCTGTATAGCCAGTATCGGACTTAGTTGTTACTGCCCAGAGCAGGTGTGGTGGCAGCTGTTCCACGTGCTCAGTAAGGAGGCAATGGAAAAAACGTCCTGGCAGTCACTAGTTTTTGGAGACAGCGGTAGTCAATGGCATATTCCAAGATTTTGCTGTGGTCTTGGACTTGTAAATTACCCCAGAGTCCAAGCTCTGGCTTGAAATCAGTTATAAATTTGAGTTCATTATGACAGGGGTTGGAGTAATAATGAAGCAGGCACTGATCTCAGGTCAGTAACTCTCATCCAATAGTGCTTAGTGTTTAATGGTCCTGCTGCTGGTTAAACTGCCTTGTGCCAGAGCTCAGGGAAATATCAACCTGCCATTTGGAGCCCACTGTGTTTTTCCAAACGGATTCATGATGTAATGTTTAGCATAGCATATAAGCATTCAAAACTGGCACACCTGACCAGAATCCAGCAAGACCTTTTTTTCCATAAACCTTTATTAGACTTTTTTTGTTGAAAAGACGGACACTTTTAGAAAACAAGTAGGAGGAAAGACCATTATATAAGCTCTGACTCTAGGGGCTGTGGTGTCGAGAATTCTCTGTGTTTGTGTTTGTGTGTGTGTGTGTGTGTGTGTGTGTGTGTGTGTGTGTGTGTGTGTGTGTGTGTGATGATTCCAGTTGAGTTCCAGTATTTCACTGCCCTCCCCCTCTTTCCCACATTCCACCATAAGTTTCCAAGAAGGGACAAATGGTCCAGAGCATGCTTGGGCCAAGTTCGCATTGGGGTGGGGGGGGGGGGACAAGGTATCAGGTTTGGGGGTGGGAAAGGTGCATCTGCATGAGACTTAGCTTCGGGGATAGAACATAGCATATTTGGAGGTGCGAAAGCCTAGGAGGTCCCTCATCTCGTTGCGGAACTTAGACAGGTCCTGACGCAGGTCGTTGAGGTTCTCCACGGTTGCCTGGTCGGTGCTCTGCATCTTCTGGCGAGTGGAGGTCAGGTATCGGTGGACCAGGCAGCACATGATCTTCTGGTAGTTCTCATCTCTCTTCTGCTTGAGGTTTCTCCACTCCTGCAAAACACCAGACATCCACCAGCAGGGGAGAATTACTATTTGATACCATATGAATGAAAATGGTCAATAAGGCAGTTTAATTAACTGTTAAGTATTAACGAGCCATTACAGAATACGTTACAAAACACCTTAAAAACAAAGACAAAGACTTATTCATACTCAGTTCTTTGGACTTCTTTATATCTTGCACACAGGTTATTCCAGTTTATAATGCGGCACATCATAACTTGAATATACCCTGCAGATATATATCTGTTCATTAAATCAATGTTAAAGATATCTTCTAGAAAACATTTGGCTAAAAAGTTGTTTCTTTAGAAATAGGTTGAAGATACCTCCAAACTCATGAATTATGTTCCGTTTGAATGAAGGGGAAAATGACTTGAGGCTATTTATCAACTGTGTGGGCTATTGCGCAAACGAGGTATTTTTTCCCAGAAGGCCACATAAGATGGAGAGTGGGAACACATATGGCCTACAAAGAGTCATTCCTAACCGCTCACACACACACACATACACACACACACACACACACACACACTCAAAGGTGTTTTCTCTCTCCCTCTCTCTGACTCACCTTCAGGCTGTTCTGTCGTTTCACTCTGCCAGTGGAGGTATGTGAGCAGACCCACTTGCTCATGCTGGTCACCAAGTAGCATAGGGTCTTTGGGGAGGGAAGGATGTTGAAGGGTGGGGGCAGGGTACACTTGTCATCAAAGTAACTGAGCCACAGCTTGGCACGAGCAAACTTCCACTCCTTGTCCTCATGGTTCTGTGAGCATATTTGTTTTGAGGAGATTGAACCCAACAACAGAAAAGGAGACCTTGTTAGTTATAATAATAATAATAATAATAATAATGCATTTTATTTGTAACGCACTCTCCATTCAAAAGAATCTCAGAGTGTCAAACATCAGACAACCTTTGTCTTTCAATACTTACAACCAAAGAATTACCATTATGCTTTACTATTACTCTACTTGCTTTTTAATCAACTACCCCACAAGATTCATTTAAAAATATTACATTAACATGATATCACATATTAATAGGGATGCACGATTCAGAAAATGTCACGATTCGATTCGATACCGATTTTTAGGCTCACGATTCGATTCAAAAACGATTCTCGATTCAAAAAAATTGATTTACAGTATGTGAATGTTAGTGCTGTCAAACGATTAAAATATTTAAATCGCGATTAATCGCATTTTTGTCATAGTTAACTCAAAATTAATCGCGATTAATCGCAAATTAATTCATCGAAAATTTAATTTTAATGGTCTTATCATGGAAAAGTGGATTGGCTTGCTTTATGCAATGTTTCATTGAAAAGCAACATTGCCAAACAGGGCGGTACAAAATAAAATGCGCACATTTCAGACTCAGCCTATAGTGCAGTTAAACCATGGCTTAATATTTAATTTTTTTTCAAGTTTGCTGTGAACATAGAAGTCAGGCCTCTTATTTCAAAAACAATGAACCATAACAGTTAGGTTCCCAATAAAAGGTAAGCCTACTACTTCTGTGCCTTCAGCCAGCTGCCTGTTGACATTTTCAGACAACAGTGAAGCTCGCTTCTTTTGCACAACACAACTTTTAAAGGTAAACTTTCTATTCAGAAGCTTTTTATCAACCATTTCGCCATATCGCGCTCACCATCACTCAAACCGTAACGTTAGCCTACTACACAGTTTGCGAAGCCAAAAACAACAATAATGTTAGAAAAAAAAAGAAAAAAAATGTAATATTCTGAATCGATTTTTGGAATTCTATGAATCGATTCTGAATCGGAGGCACTTGAATCGCAATACGAATGTGAATCGGTTTTTTTGCACACCCCTACATATTAAGATAATTAATTACAGAAAATAAAGTTGTCTTAGCACTGAACCCAGCATGATTCTTCTGTGGAGGGCAGTCCCTGTTACATTGAAGCACAACCTCTTGGAATGGCCTTCAGTGCTGAACTACATAAAAGCAGCAAGCTGCAATCCCAGTGCTGACTGCCCCAGTAACCTCAGTGACAAATGGTTGGAGGCTGGTTTTCACCAAGTGTTTTGAACCAGTGCACGTGCTCTTAGGGAGGAAAAAAACCCATCCACTTAGGCTGTCCTTACATGAACCATAAATTTAACAAGGCTAGCCTGTGGCCTCGTTTGTGTTGTGTGCAAAATATGGGATTAAACTCAATGGAACAGTCAAGGCACGGAGCCAGGTTTTATTAAACCAGCAGAAAAGGCATGTTTTCCACTGGCAAAGCTTGACATTTTTCGGCACATAATGTTTTGTGAAATGAAGATGCCAAACATAAAATGACATTACTGGCAGTTATTGTCTTTTCTTATCTTGCACACAAGCTTTAACACTATTGCAGTATCTTTTTGTTTGTGTTAAGATAGGGTAGGGACAGCAATGGCTAACAGGTGCCGCTCCAGTGATATAATACCTTTGGCTCAAATGCTAACATAAATCAACCACCCTCCCTAGCAATGGCTAATAATTAGCACTCAGCACATGCTGGCAACATGTCTGGAGTTGTTTGCCACGTGTGGAAGTAGAAAGTGTGGCAGTTTCATGCTTTATGGATCACTGTCTTGTCTTGTGTTGTGTGAAATAATCAAGACCTAAGAATGTGAGCTTATATATACACACTTATGATGTGTTAATATAGCTGCCATAGCCTGTTTGTGTTTCAGGAAGATAGTCTTGCTGTTCTCACTGATTTACAATGGAAATGTAAACCTTCTTTTCTCATTGTCTTCTGTTCCAATACAAATATTTAAAAGGTTAAAAAGGCGTAGAAGATTTTAAAGAATCTGGCTCTGAATTCTATGTAACGTGTTGGGAGAGTGGCGATAGCACAGGGTGTGGGGCTCACCGCGATCTGCCTGAAGCTCTTGTGCAGCATGGCCACCAGTAGCTTGGTGAGGACGATGACCACCACGATGTTGTATGTGCCCACGATGAGGGCGCCCACAAACGAGCGCAGCTCCTCCGTGTAGCTGATCCGCGTGACAAACAGAGACACGTGTGCCAGGGAAAAGATGTACCAGAAGAGGGCGTAGCATGTGCCCATGAACCTGAAAACAGCAAAAGGTCAAAGGTGAACTTTACCCATATCAGAATAGGCTTGATCACAGTACAGGGCAAATATACTGTAAGTGTTTTGATTGCGGCCTGTGGGCAGTTTTGGATGAAGGAGACTACTGGTGAACTAAAGAGTCTGACCATAATGAATGCTTACATTAACATCAAGGGGGAGGGAAAGAAGTGAACACATCAAGGGAAGGGCGGTTTACCAAAATGGTTTATGAGGAGAATGAAATGGACGCTTCGCAATGAATACATGCTGGCTATGCCGTACTTAAGTTGAAAGACAAATTAATCTGAAGTGTACTGAAATGACCTCCCATTGCTCTTCCATTCTGGGTAAGGCCATTTGAGATTATTTAGCACAACTTTATGATATCAATTAAGGACAGCTAGTATGAAGCTATAAACACCAACTTCATGATCAACTTAAACTGTGCATTCTTAATATAAACTATTCAGGAATGATGTTCTGGATAATGTATAACGTTGTCCTCAATATCCCTCTTAGATACTACAAGGTACTCTCTCTCACACACACACAATTTTCCTATCAATGAATGATTTGGAACATGAAGACTTTCAATGTAAAACTTGAGTATGGGATACTCTTTGCAGAAAGTGATTGTGGGATTTTTTTAAGTTTTTTTTTAAGATTTGTTTTTGTTTTTTTTGCCTTTAATCGGATAGGAGAGTCAAGGTTTCGACAGGATATGAAGTGCAGAGAAGAGGTGGGGAGTGGGATCGGGAAATGACAGCGTGTTGGATTCGAACCCGTGTTCCCCTGGGCGTTCAAGCTTGTATATGGGCGGGTTACTGATTGCGCCCCAGTGCCCCCTTGATTGTGGGATTTTGACGTACGTGTGGAAGGCATCGTTGCTCTGCTGCGAGCAGAAGATGCCCTCACAGTCCTCCGTCTGGTTCTTGGCCGGCTCCTTCTGGTCCTTTCCGTAGAGCTGAGTGAGGCCGATGGTGAAGGAGATGAGGACCAGCAGGAACAGGCCAAGGAACTTGCCAAACTCTTGCAACATCTGACCCATAGAGATCTGAGGGGGAAACACACACACACACACACACACACACACACACACACACACACCCACGCACACACACACAAACACATAAACACACAGAGAAAATATCATAAAATCTCTTTTTTTTACCTGGCTTAATTTATACAAAAGATATATGGTGTGGAAATCGCCTCAGAGAGTTTAAACACTTTAATGTGTAAACACTTCATGTTTAAACACGCAAGCTTTAACTAACATATTGAGTACACAAACACACGGAGAAAATATCTTCAACTCTCTTTTTTTTTTCTCCTCTGGATACATAAAAAAAAAAATGATATGTGGCGTGTGGAAATCACCTCGGTGTCAGTAACGGTGTGTTTTAAACACTTTAATGTGTAAACACTTCATGTTTAAACACGCAAGCTTTAACTAACATATTGAGTATATGTTAAAACATTAATAACACGTGTTCATTTTATGGCCTTCCAGTCAAAACAGGTGCAAATGTCGCCATGGGTGCAGATGCTGTGCTAACCCAGGCTCATAAACCTGTAACACATGTGTCATGCACTGGTTCCCTGTCTGTGCTTCCTCTGTCAATCTCGCCAAGGAGGCCGCAGTGGGGCCCATAAACAAACCTTCCCCACAGGCCCCCCTTTTCTGTACACAAACATACCCAAGAGAGTATATTTATAAGTTTGTTCTGGAAACTTCCACCATATATAGATCTAAGTGACTAAAGGTGGAAAGGTAAACGCAGGAGACGGTGCTTGGGCCATGTTTTTTTATGAAGGGCTTTTTGCCGTCCATAGAGGACCTCATCATTCAGACAAGTTTTTACACACACACACACACACACACACACACACACACACACACACACACACACACACACACACACACAGACACACACACACACACACACACACACACACACACACACAGACACACACACACACAGACACACAGACACACACACACAGACACACACACACACACAGACACGGACACAGACACATGTGTACACTTAATCCACACACAAATAAACAGCTCAAACACACTCAAACACACTCACACACACGCGCACACACACACACACACACACACACACAAACATCCATATACACAGCGTTTCACAGATGCACAGTCAGTCGACTGCGGTTGCGGCTAAGTGACAAGATGAATTCCCTGACTGGAGCCCAAGTGTTGGGCCACGGGGTGCGCTCGCTCCCTGGAAGACTGGCAGGCTGTTAACATGCGAGAGCCCCCACACACACACACACACACACACACACACACACACACACACACACACACACACACACACACACACACACACAGACTGGCAGGCTGTTAACGTGCGAGAGCCTCCATCAGCATCATTCATCTGCTTGTCCCCCCGCAGCGTCCCAAAGAGGGGGTTTCCACAGCCAATTCCCCTCACAAGGGGCTTTGTAGTGGGGCTGATTTAGAGGGTAGGGAGGTGTTCCCCCACTGCCACCCTTGACACCCCCTCTCAGCTTACTGTACAAACAGCCTCAGGAATGCAGCAGGGGGTCGTCCAATGCCCCTTAACCCCCGACTGTGGAGCACAAGGGCAGGAATGACGCTGGCAGGATAAAGAAAACAAACCCGCACATGCACACATGTTCTCATACGCACACCCAAACAGGCCAACTCCAACATACGGCCAACAGACACCAACTCAAACATACACACACATACGGAGATACACACACACACACACACACACACATATAGGTAAACACACGCGCACGCACGCACTCACACGCACGCACGCACACACACACACACACACACACACACACACTCACACACACACACACACACACCGACACACATACACACACACACACACACACACTAACACATAGGTAAACACACACGCACGCACACACACACCCACACACACACAGGTAAACACATGCATACACTATATGCTGGGCACACACTCACACATACTCACGACTTGTCAGTCATCTCACCTGACATCTCTTCTGACGGAGACAGAGACAGAGATACACTGAGCTGGTGTATAGAGAGCAAGCTGTGTGTCAATAACAGTCTGGGCTCTCACTGACCTCAAGCTGTACTCAGCAGTGATTCAGTGGAAACATACACACACTCTCTCTCTCTCACACACACACACACGTACAGCCAAGCTACCCAACAAGTAACCTGGTAGGAAGGATAGACTCACCCGTAAGGTATTCACTACGCCTACTCTACTGACCGAGTTGGGTTTGTGTGTGAATGAACTCAGTGTACTATCACTGCTGGGGACCCCAAGGGTATGCTTAATGATATACCTGACTATGTAGATTGGCTTGGGATCCCACTGCAATGGGAAAAACATACAGAGCCCTGGGACACTGAACACACTATTGTGGGTAAATGTGTAGTTTAGTGTGTGCGTGTTTGTGTGTGTGTGTGTGTGTGTGTGACCGCACATGTACTGTATGTCTGTACATCCTCGGCTGCTTGCTGATTGCTTTTCCAACCTTGCCGGCCAGACAGTGATGTCACTCTCTGAGCACGTGCAAAAGGAA
>NC_137915.1:8093653-8113653 GCF_963457725.1 Sprattus sprattus | reverse complement strand
GTCTGGTTCTGGATTTATGTTCCAGGATTTCACAACATGGTTCTGGACTCTCCCAAAACGATGAGCTAGCGCCTGAGGATCACGCCACAACCGGCAACCTACATTCCACCACATTCATCCTGTTTACATGGGTCTTAAGCTGAGAGAAAAAACAGACCCCCAGCGCTAATAGATTGGGTGAAAGGCCACAAACACTTCTGCTACTAGTTGTTTTCGCAGAAGGGCGCTGTGTCTTTTGGGGCGATCGTCATAAACATTAGCGCATCATTATAAACATGAGGACAGAGTCTGGTCTCTACCTAATGAGGTGTGAAGAGTAAGCATATGTCTGACAGACGGACGCGGAGAGGGCTCCACGCGGCGGCCTCTCACGCTACACCCCCCCTGACACGGTCTGGTGGTGGTAGCACAGACGTCCCCAGGGCCCGGTCATAAGAGGAAGGGAGCGAGCCCGAGCAGAATGTTTCAGAGCTGCATCACCCTTGAACTTACACTGGAGCGGTTCCATGAGTAAGTTCGCCCGACCCTCGTGAACGTGACCCACGCTTTCCACTTACTCTTTTTTTTTCTTTCGAACAGGATTTACTGCTTGTTTATGTTTTTGTTTCCCCTCTCTCTCTCTTTCTTTTTCTCCCCTTGACAGATATTCGAAGCAGACACGTCTGATTTAGTCATCATTTCAGGCATCTGGTTTCTGGGTGTAAGGGGGGGGAAAGTGAATCACGGGGAGAGATGCAGACGGAACAATGGGTCCTGGAGACGCCACACACACGCAGCGCCATGGTTACGGTGCCAGGATGGCGATGGGGAGACACACTCTCATCTGGAGGTCCAGTCTCTCACCGAGAAACAAAAAGTCACAACTGGCTCAACTCCAACAACTCCCTGACTCTGAGCAGTAAGCAAGCTGTTTAAAACAACACTGCTGGCTAATTCAATACTGTCTATTTTGAGCACTGGATTTAATATCAAATAGTTAAAAAAAAAAGGGAAATACATTTATAGTACAGAATATTACTCCCAGTGCTCAAGTTTGCAGTGACATCTGTGGTCTGTGGTCAGACCAAGTGATAATAGTGTGTGTGTGTGTGTTTCCATTGTGTCTGACTGAGATTTGGTCAGTCATGCACTGAGGCTCTGAGGGAGAGTGTGCTTCCCCCCTCTAGTGGGCCTTCTTGGCCTTAGGCACATTCCCCAATGGAACTCTCCACCGACTCATTCATGTCATTCATGAAAACCTTTACAATAGTGCACATTGTTTCAGATCCTGGTTCCCTTGACTGCATAAAAAAAAACTTTTGATGAAAACACTACATGCAGTTCACTCTAATTAAAACCCATGGTTCTGGTGACCCCGAAGTTATTATAGCGCTGAAATAATGTGATGTAATATCAATGCATTTTTGATGCAGAAAGAGATTGAGAACATCCAGACTAACAACCCGTCCCTTGTTCCCTCACTGCCTGAATTATGAAATCAGTGCCTCGCCAACAAGAGAAAAAAGAAAACGACTGAGACAAACGACGGATGAAAAACAAGAGGTAATGAAGACCACTGTGTGACTACACTAATGGTGTCTTGGCTGTTGGCAGCAGACCGTTCCACCAGGCTATAGACCTATTCTTCAGCATCAACACAGCACAGCGGAACCAAAACAATAGCATTCATGAAGCTGTTATGAAATAAACACAGATGGCTCATAGAATTGGTTCAGCATGTCTCTTCATCTTGGTCTACACTCGGTATCGTTGTTTTGGCCTGAGGTGTTACTCTTTTCTGTAGACTTGAGATACGGACACACTAAAGCACAACCAGATACAGATAACACTAGGAATGAGACACATACGGGGAAAGCAGCGTTCTTCTGCTAGCCTACAGAGAACAGAGTAAGTCATCTTTTCTTTACGAGCAAATGTCTGACAGTGAAAGGACACAGCATGGGGACTATCATTGTTATTGCTCTTGTGCATCATTGCCTCGTGATGTGAAGCGCTAATTTAAAATGCTGTTTCATTTTCAGCCCTCTCTCTGCTGGTGGGTATTACTGTCAATTATATCATCCATTTCCCCTGGGGCCATAATAACGTCGTTTTGGACTGGAAGGCAAAGCCACTGATTTTTCTAACGAGACACATGAAACACACTGAAACAGTGGTGGGGGATTCATTTGTTATGCGAGTCGAAGAGATTTACATATTTCCTCAGTTTTGAGCTTATTTCATTGCCTTCAAATGTCCATGGCAATTTACTATTTAACACATTCTGGAAAGCATTATAAAGAAAAACAGAGAGAGGATTAAGAAAGAGAATAATATTCATCGAATACAATCTTTGTCAACTTCCAAAGTTGGATGGAATAACTTATTATCTGTGGTCAGAGGCATATATTTTGCAAAAGGAATAAACCTTTTCTATTCGCTCAATCCTAAAAAAAAAACTAGAGTTATGAACCTCCAAAGGCTGTTGACTGTGTACCAACTAAGGCCGTCTCAATCCAAACCCCTCCTGTTATGAAGGTCCTAGTGCCACAAAACTACACCCCACTCAGTGATCTTCCTCAGAACTGAGTGAGCGTCGTTTGGCACTGCTGTCTGTGCAAGTACGGCAATCCAGACTTTTCTCATTTGTAGTTCCACGTTGGTGGAACGAACTGCCTAGTACTACCAGAGCAGGGGTGTACCTCTCTACCTTGAAGAAGCTTTTGAGGACCCAACTCTTCAGAGAGCACCTCCCTTCCTAAGAGGCACCTTGACAAGTGCTTAACTTGCACTTAAAGCAGTTACATTCCTGCACTTATTTTTCTTTTCTACGTCGTTTTTCTATTTCTTATGTAAAGTAGTAGTATTTATTGCTCTTAGCTTGACTGTTCTCTCCCTAGTACGTCGCTTTGGACAAATGCTAAATGACTAAATGACTTAATGACTAAATTACTAAATGACTAAATGACTAAATGACTAAATGACTAAATGACTAAATGACTAAATGTAAATGTAACTCACCCACAATCCAGAGGATGAGCAGGTAGTCGATCATCTCCAGCGCGGGGCCCATGGTGTTCTTGGTGTCCTCGTTGTAGACCAGCGAGTACAGGTTGAGCAGCAGCAGGAAGGTGAAGTAGGAGGCGCTGTGGATGATGAACTTGATGAAGGGCGTGCTGATCACCTGACCCACGCGCGAGCGCGGCCCAAACAGGTAGCACACGGACAGCAGCGGCCACAGCAGCGTCACGCTCAGCACCGACGCCATTTTCAGGCACGTGTGCTTGCGCCGGTAGCTGGCCATTTCGCCGAACCACACCGTGTTGAGGAACTGCTGGCAGTTACTCTGCGCCACAAACTGGAGGGGGAAGAAGGAAGAAATGGATAGGTAGTGTTCTGTGGCAGAGATACAGGTACATGGAAAAGACAGAAAGATAGACATACAAAGACTAAAAAAACAAGAGTCAGCAGGCCTGTATAAATGTGTGAATCCAAGTATTCTTTTGTTCTTTTGCTTGGCTGCACTGGGGAAACCAAGAAACATCTAGAAGTCTTTTGGTTATCAATTTCATAGATGTTTTGAGTCCCTGAAGGATACTTCCTACACAACTCTAAAGAACCCTCTAGTTTTATAGAGGGTTTTACATTTGTATTTTGAGCAGCACTTGAGTTGCATGACCACATTTCCCCAAAGTACCTTGACAGGATAGTTGATATTAATGTTGGTACTCACTTTCACCCACTTGCACTTATGTCACATTTTAATATGCCTGAGTAAATTAACCATGTCCATTACAAGTCATTTGAAGACAGCAATTGTCAGCAGAAAGCCCTTACAAGTTATTCTCAAACTAGGGGACGCGGTAAGTTGTAAGGAACAAACTCGAAGAAAACTGCTGAATTTAAAGCAGGTGGCTAACCAATGGTCATGTATTGCTGCACACACAGGCAAAGCTTAGAGCACCCACACACACCCACACCCACCCACCCCCACACACACACACACACACACACACACACACACACACACACACACACACACACACACACACACACACACACACACACACACACACACACACACACACACACACACACACACACACACACACACACACACACACACACACAAAATCAGTCTTTGCACAGGTTTCCATGCCCACCTCCTTCTGGTTGTACTTGATGGCCAGTTTGAGGCGGCTGAGGTTCATGCGTTCCTCCATCAGGCCACGCTTGTCCATGTGGTCCTCATTGCACGTGTGGTTCAGGATGACCTCAAGCTCTCGAGAGTTCCTGGCCTGGGCCAGCAGGTCCTTGGCGAACATCTTGCACTGCTTGGCCAGTTCATCATAGTCGTTCCTAACACAGGGAGAGGAGGGGAGTCTCAGTACATCTCAGGTGGGAGTAAAGCATATGTTCATCGTCTTAAACACCACAGATTTTCCTTAAAGAAACAGTAACGAGTTCTGGTCTAACACGCTAATGACATAAAAGTTTTGCAAAAACCTTGCCTAACACATGTTGACACTGATAGAACCTTGCCTTACACATGTTGACACTGATAGAACCTTGCCTTACACATGTTGACACTGATAGAACCTTGCCTTACACATGTTGACACTGATAGAACCTTGCCTTACACATGTTGACACTGATAGAACCTTGCCTTACACATGTTGACACTGATAGAACCTTGCCTTACACATGTTGACACTGATAGAACCTTGCCTAACACATGTTGACACTGATAGAACCTTGCCTTACACATGTTGACACTGATAGAACCTTGCCTAACACATGTTGACACTGATAGAACCTTGCCTTACACATGTTGACACTGATAGAACCTTGCCTAACACATGTTGACACTGATAGAACCTTGCCTTACACATGTTGACACTGATAGAACCTTGCCTTACACATGTTGACACTGATAGAACCTTGCCTTACACATGTTGACACTGATAGAACCTTGCCTAACACATGTTGACACTGATAGAACCTTGCCTTACACATGTTGACACTGATAGAACCTTGCCTAACACATGTTGACACTGATAGAACCTTGCCTTACACATGTTGACACTGATAGAACCTTGCCTTACACATGTTGACACTGATAGAACCTTGATTGGAGATGTAAATGCTGGTGATGGAGATGATGGTCACTTCCTGAGAAGCCTACAGAACTACATGGCTTGATTGGCTCGTGGGAACAACAGGTGTGCATAGCTTTTTTTTTCTGACCAAAAAGTATTTGAAGCAAAACTAGTCGCCTCTAAACCCAAGGCTCAAAAAGTGGCATACTGGTTCCTTAACTGCTGAGTGTGAGTATGCGTGTGTGTGTGTGTGTGTGTGTGTGTGTGCGTGTGTATGTATGTGTGTGTGTGTGTGTGTGTGTGTGTATGTGTGTGTGGAAGAGGGGGGGAGGGGGAGTTGTGCATGTGTCTTTCTACGTGTGAATGAGAGTGAGCATGTGTATTTTTGTCTGAGTGTGTGAGAGTGACAGTAAAAGGGTGTCTCTTCTGACATTAACACGCTTGCACCCTGTGCCGGTAGCGTGGCCATAATTAAACGCCTGACACATTAAAACAGCACGCCTGTTCCTTCCCTCTTCTTTGTCTCTGACATTAACCACCCTTCGCTCCATTAACAGGCTCTGCTTTTACCGCCCGGCGGGCTTAAGCGACCGGATGTCTGGGCCTCTGGACTCCAGTGCGGGGCCTGCCGTGTGTATCACAGAGGTCGTAAAGCTGTCAGTGTCAGAGTGGGCTTTTGCTGCTACTGTCGCTGCTGGCACTGCTGAGGCTGGGGCTGAGGCTGAGGCTGAGACTGAGGCTGAGGCTGAGGCTGAGGCTGAGGCTGAGGCTGGGGCTGGGGCTGGGGCTGAGGCTGAGGCTGGGGCTGGGGCTGGGGCTGAGACTGAGGCTGAGGCTGAGGCTGAGGCTGGGGCTGGGGCTGGGGCTGGGGCTGAGGCTGAGGCTGGGGCTGGGGCTGGGGCTGAGACTGAGGCTGAGGCTGAAGCTGGGGCTGGGGCTGAGGCTGAGGCTGGGGCTGGGGCTGGGGCTGAGGCTGAGGCTGAGACTGGGGCTGAGGTTGTGTGGTGCACACCTCCGCCATGCTGAGCTCACAGAACTTTGAGGCTGTGTGTTCAAACCAGATGCATCCAAAAGCAGACAGCTAATATTTTACAAAACGACTGGCAAAAGTAAATATTGTAAAGTAAATTGGATTTACTATGATGGACGGCTAAGATACACCTTATATTCGAACCAGATTTGAATTAAATTGCAACTAAATTAACTAAATTTCCAAATGGTTGCTAGTAAGATAACGATAAACTAGCTGTATTTTGCCAGTGTGTGTGTGTGTGTGTGTGTGTGTGTGTGTGTGTGTGTGTGTGTGTGTGTGTGTGTGTGTGTGTGTGTGTGTGTGTGTGTGTGTGTATGTAGAGCGCACCTGAACTCCACCTCCACCAGGCTGAGCTCGCGCAGGTCAGCGCTGAGCTCAAAGGCCCGCAGGATGGGGTCCTCCTCGGTCAACATGATCAGAGACGGACTCGACAGGCACCGGTAGATGTCCAGACGGAACCTGAGGGAGAGGTGGAGGCAGGGAGCCCGGGAGAACACATGAGATGGGAGAGGAGATAAAAGAGTCAGGTGGAAGAGTGAAATGAGCTGGCCAATTATGATTCTACTAGATCGTTAATAGATCTAGGTTAGAGATGGATAGAGCAGAGGACAGCACTTTGGCGACAGCAGCAGCAGCTGCCATACCATGAAAGCAGTCGGATGTTAGGTTAGGTTTTTTATTGTTGTGGTTGTGAAACCGCGGCTGCCTAGAGACAAAGGGGCCTCTCAGACATGCCAGAAACCATTAGGAATAAATTAATGAGATAATGGAAGATGATATAATTCCATCTGCACTCCAGAGATGGTTTGCGTGGTTGAATTTATGAGGGTAAATAGGGATTTTTGAGCATGTTTACCTGTAACTATGTCCTGTTTATACATGTGCATCATGTGTATATATTTGTGTGTGTAGCTGTGAACATGTAAGTGTGTGTTAACTGACTAATGGGATTCACCTGGAATGGCGCAGGCTGTCCTTCTTGTTTTTGGCGTTGCAGAGCGTGCATTCACAGCCCACGGCGTGTGGTCGTGGCAGAGAGATGTCCTGCTTCAGCAGCATGGTCAGGATCTCATAGTTGTTCCTGTGGGCAGCCAGGATCACTGGTGCCACGTCCATGGTGGTGGAATATTCCGGGTTCTGAATGCGCTGCATCAGTTTCTGTGGAAACAGAGAACAGAGTATAAGGGTCTTAAAAACCTACCTGATATCTGGACATCGACACTGACATCTTGTCTACATGATAAACGACTTAATTAATTTCCCCTTCAAACAAAGCTTGAAGTCCATGGCAGAGATAAGGTGTAAAGCATACACATGAATTAAATGAAATGAAGCATTAACTGTTCACCTTAATGGATCTCAGTTTGGCTTCTATACACCACTATGAATCATTATCTCATTACATTTGGGTAATTTGGGCTTAAACTGGCACAAGGAAGAATGCTTCCAAAGCACTCGAATCTTTCACATCTGATGATTTTCCCTTAATCCACTTACCATTATTGCAATGCAAAAAGCATCAGTGAGTTCTCAGATCTTTGCTTGTAAAACTTAATTCAAATAAACTGCAGCTAAAGATTCGTCTAGAAGCTCACGAGTAAAGGAGCACAGCAGGCGGATCTGATGATCCATACACATGCCCACTCTACCGCAATAGCTATAATGGCTTTTCATCATGGGATTTTGAGAGTGCACTGCATATATATATATAGAGCCGCGGAAAAAATTAAGAGACCACTTCAAAATTATCAGTTTCTCTGGTTTTACTATTTAGTGGTATGTGTTAAAGTAAAATGTATATTTTTGTTTTATTCTATAACCTACTGGCAACATTCCTACCAAATTTCAAATAAAAATATTGTCATTTAGATCATTTATTTGCAGAAAAATGACAATTGGTCAAAATAGCAAAATTGATGCAGTGTCTTCAGATCTCGAATAATGCAAAGAAAACAAGCTCATATTCATTTTTAAACTACACAATACTAATGCTTACACTTAGGAAGAGTTCAGAAATCAATATTTGGTGGAATAACCTTGATTTAAAATCACAACTTTCATGTGTCTTGGCATGCTCTCCACCAGTCTTTCACATTGCCGTTGGGTGACTTTATGCTACTCCTGGCGCAAGAATTCAAGCAGCTCGGCTTCTTTTCATGGCTTGTGACCATCCATCTTCCTCTTGATCACATTTCAGAGGTTTTTGATGGGATTCAGGTCTCGAAATTGGGCTGGCCATGACAGGGTCCTGATCTGGTGGTACTCCATCCACACCTTTACTGGCCTGGCTGTGTGGCATGGAGCATTGCCCTGCTGGAAAAAACACTTCTCAGAGTTGGGGAACATTGTCAGAGCAAAAGGAAGCAAGTTTTTCTTCCGGGACAACGTTGTACTTTGCCTGGCTGAGGTTTGTAAAAGACCATAAGGATTGAAAAAGCGGACTGGAGGTTCTTCTAAGTTCGTCTTCCGATTTCACAGTAGGTGCAAGACTCTCTGGCTTGTAGGCCTCTCCAGGTCTCCGTCTAACCATCAGACGACCATGTGTTGGGCAAAGCTGAAAATTGGACTCATCAGAGAAGACGAACTAGAAGACCCTCCAGTCCGCTTTTTTCAATCCTTATGGTCTTTTACAAACCTCAGCCAGGCAAAGTACAACGTTGTCCCGGAAGAAAAACTTGCTTCCTTTTGCTCTGACAATGTTCCCCAACTCTGAGAAGTGTTTTTTCCAGCAGGGCAATGCTCCATGCCACACAGCCAGGCCAGTAAAGGTGTGGATGGAGTACCACCAGATCAGGACCCTGTCATGGCCAGCCCAATTTCGAGACCTGAATCCCATCAAAAACCTCTGAAATGTGATCAAGAGGAAGATGGATGGTCACAAGCCATGAAAAGAAGCCGAGCTGCTTGAATTCTTGCGCCAGGAGTAGCATAAAGTCACCCAACGGCAATGTGAAAGACTGGTGGAGAGCATGCCAAGACACATGAAAGTTGTGATTTTAAATCAAGGTTTTTCCACCAAATATTGATTTCTGAACTCTTCCTAAGTGTAAGCATTAGTATTGTGTAGTTTAAAAATGAATATGAGCTTGTTTTCTTTGCATTATTCGAGATCTGAAGACACTGCATCTTTTTTGCTATTTTGACCAATTGTCATTTTTCTGCAAATAAATGATCTAAATGACAATATTTTTATTTGAAATTTGGTAGGAATGTTGCCAGTAGGTTATAGAATAAAACAAAAATGTACATTTTACTTTAACACATACCAATAAATAGTAAAACCAGAGAAACTGATCATTTTGAAGTGGTCTCTTAATTTTTTCCGCGGCTGTATATATAAACAGTCAGGCACCATCACTTCAGCACAGGGAGAAATGTGAAAGCATGGAAGATGCAATTATAGCTGATGGGCAAAGGTGAGAGAAATGTAGCAATTTGCATAATACATTTTTTTCTGATAATTTTCTCACTTGTCTCTATGTCAACTTTTACTTTCAAAACTCTGCACACAGTGGGTTTTACAGGCACACAAGCACATCAGTTAACCTTTGGTGCTAAATGCAGTACAACCACCAAAATACTTCACCCAGAAGTGACTCATCCTGCCATGACTATAGCATATGCTATTTATCTCTCAATGTACAATGAACTAAAAAACACAGACAACTTGAAGCATTGCAAAATGCATATTCTATATAATGTGTTGCTGTATCCTCTATTTTTGTAACGAAAAACGTATGACACCGTGTACATATTGTAATATAAAATAAAATACAGTAAATATGAAATTCAGCCATATGCCTCAAGACAGCTCCATGCTACTGTACATTTTATGTGGTATACTTTCCCAGTACAGTTAGTGAAACAACAACACACGTGTCCTGCAGCCCTAAAGCTAATCTGTGGTGAATATTGTATGAACTTCGCATTTACAGTACTGCAACATTCTCCCTTGCCTTGAATCTTTAGAAATACATCTTGAGCACATCTTATCCACCCATAAAGTTCCCCATATTCCACAAATATTTCAAGGCAAGCTGTTGTCATGACACCAAGAACAAACTTTCTTGATCTGTCGGTTTGCCTGTCACACATCACAATACTGTATACGCTACTTTTGAGTGTGACAAATGTATCTTATCTACATCTATTTGATCTAAATGTCGGCAAATAATGCTGTAGTTGCATAGTGTTTTGCTGATGGTGAACGTTGACCTAGAAACATATCCATGAATTTCGTAAGAAGTGGTCATTGAATGCATTTGGTATCTAAGCAATGTAAAAAGTATCCACAGTTTAGTTCATATAGTCTACTAATATGTTGAATGTGTGAAGTGTTTTGGTACATGAGTAAACGGTATTAAAACAAGTGTGAAAATGATTGGAAAAAGCTGTACAGTCATTTCTATAGATAATCTAAGTAGTTTCATATGGGGAACTCACGGCCATGGAAGGCTTCGAGGCCCTTCTGGGCCGATGGTTGAGGAGAATGTCCACAGCGCCAACCACCTCCGAGTCGATGGCCACCAGCAAGGCATCTGTTGCCTAAAAACAACCATAGAAGGAATAAAAACAACAAAGATTAATTTAAGGCTGTGACAGCTGAACCAGATACACCCAAAAGAACATGGTTGTATACCAAACCGCAGGCTAAATAAAATAATATGATTTACTATTTTGTACTAGATACACAAGTGTTATACCTTGCTATCTAACCAGATTTGCATGAAATAGTGCACCTTAGTTACCTTACAAATGGTGGCTGGTGAGATAGCTTTATGATAGTCTTGTATTTTGTGTGCATGTGTGCATTTCACCTTCATTGGCAATGTGTGTGTGCATGTGATTGTGTGTGTGTGTGTGTGTATGTGTGTGTGTGTGTGTGTGTGTGTGTGTGTGTGTGTGTGTGTGTGTGTGTGTGTGTGCATGTGTGTGTGTGTGCATGTGATTGTGTGTGTGTGTGTGTGTGTGTGTGTGTGTGTGTGTGTTAGTCTGTGTGTGTGTGTGTGTGTGTGTGTGTGTGTGTCAGTGTTTGTATCTGTGTGTGTTACCTGACATCCATGCTCCAACAGCAGCTGAAGGATGTCCAGGTTCTCATTCTCAATAGTGATGGTGACAGCATCACGGCCCAACACATCCACACAGTTGATGTTCAGCTCACCATGCGCCTTCTCTTCCAGAAGCTTCTTCACCATATAGTAATCACCTTCAAAAACCAGAAAAAAAGGCATCTTGACTTTCCTCCAGTTCTACTTTCTCACCTTCTAATCTCACCCCTATCCTGTTTTCTTTTTACACACACACACACACACACACACTAAAAGGCATAAATCAACAAATCCAGGAATATCCTCTATATCTCCTCTGCTTCCTCAAAGGGAGAGCAGAGATTCCGAGTACAATGATAACAAAGGCGAGAGCTTCTTTGACCTCCTTTTAGAAAGACTTTATATGGTAAGCGCCGGAGCTGGAGTCTGTCTCTGTCTGTAAACCGTATCATCTCTGCTCCCTCTTGGGAACTCTCCCTACAGCAAGATGATCCTACAAACATGAGGCAAAAACTGCAGAAACACAACTCCAGCTCTGCTGTTTTTGATCTGATGCTTCCAAACACTGAATTAGTTTCAAACATTGATTCAGTCCTATCATGTTAATATATTTTGCTTAATATAATTATTTTGCTGTTTAGGAGGATGGTAAAGTCATGGACAAAAGTTTAAGATCACTCTTGAGAAAATTGACTTTGTTCTTCTGAATGCAGTGATTGGATCAGAAATGAAAGTGCGCCATCCTTACGTCAGCCTATTGTAGTCACTTTTTAATTGACTTTCAATTGGCAGTGAGCACATTATTCTGCTGCATTTGTCTGTGTTTTGCCGTTTTTAATAGCTCACATAAATGGGTAAAGAAGCATCATTCTCGGAATGTCCAGACACCGCAAATTGTGTTTTTTCACCAGGTCTGAATGAGGTATTAGTGAGAGGTAAAAGTTTAGTAAGCCTGCCATTCACAATTCACTCATGAAACTGGCGAATTCAGGCACTTATTTGGACAGAAAGTGGTCTGGGCGTCTGTGAACCATCACACTTAAGTGTTCAATACATTTGCAAAGTACCAAAAAGTAAATCTTTGTTTTGTTTCCTTGGATGTTATTGGACATGGTGATAATAAAAGTGGATGTTTCATTGCTTTCACTTGTATGAATTCCTGTAGCTCAGTTGGCAAAGCTGGGGGACAATAAGACCATGGGCTCAGCTCCCGCCAAGGGTGCATACATGCAGATAAAAGTAGTAACCCCCCAAAATCATTAGAACTCATAACAGGAAATATTTGTTTCTTAACAGGACTGGGTTAAAAACAAGTTACCTGATGTGCTCCAATGCCAATTACAAATGCACTGGACAGAATCTATATAGCCACAACATGAGATATACCATGATCTGCCAAATAATTTAATTGAAAAAATAGCTTGATGAGGTTATTTTCTAGGTTCTTCAGCCAGCGTGTGAACTGTCTAGCTGAACATGGCTGACTCCAAAGCAGTTCCACACAATTATAGGGTTCTAGACTCATTTGAGGCATTTGTTGAACATTAATAACACTACACAAAACAGTAAAGAACTGAAAAAGTATATGAGTGTCTAACTGTTACTTTCTTATGGTAATTTATTAGAGATAATGTGAAACCTGTTTTTTTTACAACCGGCATAGTTCTTACAAAATACTATGCCAATAAAATACTACTTAAGAACGTAATGATGTTACTGGCAAATAGCTGGCAGTAACTAACTATAGTTTTCACAGGAAATGTTTAATTGTCTAACTGTGTTTCCCAAGGAAATGGCATTCTCATCACCCAAGCTAGCAACACCATGAGGAACCGTGCATAATCTCATTGTATTGGACTGAGAGACAGATGGGATGCTTTTAGTAGCATGCTCAAGATAATCAAGTTCCACTCCTCCCTGCAGCAACAGGGGTAAAACACAGGAGCTAATACTGAGATGCTATGATACAATGATCTCATACTCAGTTCTCTGATATTGCAGTCAGATGTTGATGCATCATCATGAACTTACCCTTCTCACAGGCCAGTAAGAAAAGCTTCTCGTCCAGCGTCGTCTCCTCTTTTACCTCCCTCACGTCCTTCAACGCTAGGTACTTATCTGGAGAGGACGCGTCTGTGCCCTGGTATAGAGCAGCCATTACGACGGAAAGCGAGTAGGGTAAAACACTGATGTGCATCCCACTAGGAATAAGCGACCATTTAACCATGAAACCTAGTTACAACAGACGGAAAGAGCCCCCAAAATCTGTTGTCCTTCGGATGATAAAGGATATTAACCTTGTTTAGAGAGACAGAGATGATTTGAATACAAGTACAAGAACCCTCACAGCCGACGATCACATCGGCATTCGCAACCCATTCTCAGCACATCAATTTCAGCGTCTGTAGCATATGTCACCAAGCGGTCCTCCTCAAATATTAAAATCCTCCCAAGCGTGTGGATAAATAACCACACTCATACGGTCCTCATCGCTTATCATAATCATCAACACGGGCTTTGCCCTGCGCCTTTTGACAGATCTGGTCCTGATGTGGATGTTCTACAGTACTGCGCAAGTGCGGTACCCACCTGCGCCACCTCTTTTGAATGCAGCATCCTGGTTGGTTACATAACATGGATGGGTATTTACACCAACACACAGCAAATTAGCAATTGGGAAATATAACATGGAAGGGTTGTCATTATGTCCTTCTTTTGGGAACTTGTAAATCTTTTATTCTGGAAATCCATAACTGGACATTACTTAAGTGCTGCCGTGGTCAAATCTGTTGTCAGAATGTGGCTTTGAATATGGCAAGGTATGGAGTATGGGGTGTCTTCTAGGAAAAAAGTGAGCAATGAACAATTAACTTATCAATTATACCTGCAATAAACGAATTATGTATTACTAAGACATCTACTAGCTTGTTATTGTTGTAAGCATGATCAATTATAGATTCCCAATGGTTTACATACCCTATCCCAAGAAACAACACAGTGCAGTTGGGAATCTATTATTTATGGAATAACATTATAGGTGATGACTGTAGAAGCACCGTGAATAAGTACCATGACACTCGTCTACAAAACATTGCTGACTTGGAACAATGTATCCCATAGCCTCCATTTACACCAACACACAGCAAATTAACTATTGGGAAATATAACATGGATGGGTATTTACACCAACACATGGCAAATGTACTATTGGGAAATATAACGAGGACGAAAGGAGAGTGTAAAACCAAGTCAACATTTTGTAATCATCATTAACTTCAAAGAACACTCGAACACAACATGAGGACATCTGCAATATCTTTGAAATGAGAAAAAGATCATAACATATGCTCAGGTGCCATTAACCACAGGCATGTTTATAAATGTTTACAGGCAGTCATCTACAGTGCCTCTTTTTGGAACATGTACAACTATATAATCTGCTGCTGGTCAGAGTAAAAAACATTTAATTTCACTGTGGTGACATAGGCAACCCAAACTATAAACGATCGCTCCTGTGTGGAAAAGTTTGAGTAGAGTGCAGAGATCCTCTAACCTGTCATGTCTCCGCAATCCTCACAGCCTCTCAGGTGAAACAGAGGACCTTGCACATTACCACCATGATCTGCTAAACTCTTACAACTGTAAGCACTAATGTCTCCACACCTCCCTCCTCTTGGGCACCTGAGGGCAAATTAGATAGAAAGCCAGCCAGGAACCTTGGGTGTGATTGAGAGAAGGCTGTATTTTTTACAAAATTGTGAAGTTTAGTGGGTAATGGGATGCAAATGCTTGTATTGGAACTTAAGTCCCCAATGACTTTCAGAAGAGGCATTCAGTTACAAAGACACCATGTGTTGTTTCACTAAGCTTCCCCAAAGGATATCATAGTACGAATATATTAAGAGATGACATGACGTGGCAATTGACAGATAGATGTGGAAAATGTTGGACTGCATCACGCATCGATAAGTCACCTTTAAAAAGTTACCTTTGAAAAGTGTTTTCTTTTTTTTCTTCATTTCATATCTCATCAGATGAAAGTAATATAAAGACAAAGAAAGTAGCAAACAAAAGAGAAAACAGCTAAAGACAAACAAGTTTCCTCAAGATAATGGTAACTGTGTGACGTTTTGGGCAAACTAATGGGATGTATTACTGTAACAGCTCTTACTAAGACCTCTACTACCTTGTTATTGTTGTAAGCATGATCAATTATAGATTCCCAATGGTTTACCCTTTCTCAAGAAACAACACAGTCCAGTTGGGAATCTATAATTTATGGAATTACATTATAGGTGACGACTGTAGAAGCGCCGTGAATAAGTACCATGACACTCCTCTACAAAACATTGCTGACTTGGAACAATGATAAGCCTCCTCTTATCAATCTTGAAACATCTGTGATTATATGATCTTTTTAGGAGGTCTCTTACTTTCGATATCAGATAAGTTTGCTCATGTTTGACCATACAAAAAAGGGAGATGGTGGAAGCAAACAGAATCACACGCCAACTTGCACACCACCATCACATTCCATCCAATTGCTGTACAATTCTAATTGTATGTATGATTAACAAATACAGCATTGCTGCATTAATGTCCTCAGTAGTCCCGCTTAATTCACTCACAAGATTAGTTTTATTGATCACGCTGTAGTCTGCGCTTGCCTCCCTGATGGATGTGTGGAGGTCTTTTCAGTGGCGACTATCATTTCTCCTGGTTGTATTGTTTATATCACAATGAATTATTTCTCGTTTAAAACACTGCAATGCACCAAAAACGTTTCTGTTATTTATTTCTATGTTGGCACCATGAGGGCAACAGGCTGCGGCAGGCTATCAGACACCATTGCATTTATTGCTCAGGAGTCACTACATAAGTTCATAGATTGGTAACCCTAGATAGGTACAAACAAACAGACCAATGCCCTGCCCGCAAACGATTTGCATTATACTTTATAATGACCCCATGTTATGTTCATGTCAGGAAATACTCTGTCTGAAACTATAGTCAGGGACAAAATGAATAACTGACATGCTTGACAATGAAAGCGGCAAATTATGATGATAAACCAATGTAAAAAGAGGTACCACCTATTTATTAGAGTTCGTCATATGAGGTGAAACATGCAGATGTTTTCTTAGCAGTCACCCTAGACCAAAGTAACTCAGAGTACAGGTTGGGCATATGTGTTTCCTGGAAATTGAAGCCATTATATAACAGCTTGTAGCACCTTGATCGATCAGTTAATATGTGTTAACATTACATTAATTATACATACATTCATTATACGTAATTCATTAAAGAGAGAAAAACACAGACTCATTTGCATGTTTTGAATCATTTTAATGCATTTTATTTGCTCTTTTCCACCAGTAGATGGCAGTCATCTGCAATGTAATACTGTCAACCAGAAAATTGAATGTGTAAACTAAAGTATCGAATTTTGCCTGTGCATTTAACCAACAAACTATCTGACTAACACACGAATTAGGCAACCTGATAAATTAATATCCATTCTTGACCATTTGAAGATGAATTATTATTTATTACAACTACTACTGCTGCTACTTCTACTACTAGGCTCCAAGTCCATGTGCATATCTGTATCACTCAGTTTTGGTCGGAGAGTAAGGGGCTACTTTCAAATGTTGTTCTTCAAAATGAGGGTTTACGTGATGATGATTAGGCCTACTCAATTTGCTAAATTCTGGCAGGTGTTGTAATCTGAGCCATTTAATCGTTTAACGGTATTTATTGGCTAGATACTCTTTTCACAATCCACATGATAGCATGTAATACAATTACAGGGAGCAATATGACGTTTTAAACCCTCCAAAACATGAGCTACACCAATTTAACCATCTGTCACTGCCAAAATAGGTAGGCTACTAATAATAGATAGGCACTATACATGAGATTGTAAACCATTTGCTGATGTTTAGAGAGCAAAAAGACCTAGCTCCTTCTTTCTTTCACCGTCTTTGAGTTTAAGAGATACAACTAGCAGTTTAATCAGATGAAGAGGGGTGTCAAGTGAGGCAGAAATGTATTTCACCTCGGCAACCCCCCTCATGTTGCGGATGGAGGGACAGAATTCATAAATATGTAAACAGTATGCTACTTATGCTACGAGCGAAGGGATGCAGTCACTGATAAAGGGACAATAGAACTGACTTTAAAACGGACAGCATAGCCTAAGGTAAAGTTCAAACAAGGAATAATATGAACGGACCAAAATTGGACGTCTATACTTCCTTCAAGCATAGTCGTGGTTTAGCAACACCGCTATCAACTAGGCGTCACGTTTGCATTGAACCCAACGAACAAGAACAAGGCTAAGGGATTCAGTCACAATTTCTCTTACAAAGTGAATCCCCTCTCTCTCCCTTTATGCCAACCATCAGCTTCACTTATTGCTGTGGGTGTGCCTTGGATGCATTGCGTAAAATGACTGACGTGCCCCAGGACTAATGGCGTCGCGAACTGAAGCTGAAATCCGGTCACTTACCAATAGGCTTGAAGCAAAGGGTGGGTGGTATTTTCGGTCCGTAGCCTGATTGAATCAGTTCAGTTTATGAGTTCGAGATACGGAGCATCAGTAGGAACAACAAAGGATGTGTGGATGCAGATTTCACGTCTCGCCCTGTAACGTTTGAATTACGGAATGGTTCACGTATTGAATTCGGAGCCAAACGGTCCTTCGTTGGAGCTGGAGAGCTTATCACCGTTACACTGTGAAGCCAGTGCGGGAGCGGTAGCTTCATCTTGTGAGGAGCTGCATCAGTTTCAGGCTGCGCCGAAATGCCCAAGATGAACAGCGGTGAGGAGGGCGTCAGTTCTTGCAATTGTGAGCTTATGTTATGATATAAAACGGCAGACCTAATTGGACCTATGGGATATTGGATATACCTTATGAGAACTTCTGTTTTAAGTGAGCGGGAGCCTTGCGCAGTGCAGTGAAGGCTTGTCAACGCTATCGTGTTTTGGTTTTGAAAATGGAATGGAATGCGAATTGCATTATTACCTAATCATTTGTTCTAAGATCGCGCATAGATAGTTACCGTTATTACCGTTACAGTATTGATTTGATTATTATTCCATGTGAGCTGTTTATTTCATGAGTGGTGTACACCACTCTCTTGGGGTATAGCTAGATGAGAGGCAAACAGTATCAGCAACTTAAGTTTACAACGCCTTGGGAGAAGGATGGTGGCAATGGGAGAAAGCTCAAAACATATAGCAACCACACCAAAATAATAGCTCAACCAGGAATCGTGATGAAAGTGCTTCGGAGAAAGAGGATAGTCCTCTTCATAGCCTATTTCCTGCTGCTGTTGCTAACCATGCTGAACTTGGCAAACTACAAATGGACTAAAGAGCCTCAGCAGTGCAGTCACCAGATGAGGAGCACCCCTTACCAGAGCCGGTCGGACATCCGGTTCCTTTACAGACCTCCGCTGGCCAAGAAGAGGCAGCTGATTTACGTGTTGACCACCTGGAGGTCAGGTTCGTCCTTCTTTGGGGAGCTGTTCAACCAGAATCCCGAGGTGTTCTTCCTCTACGAGCCCATGTGGCACATATGGCAGAAGCTGTACCCTGGGGACGCAGTCTCTCTTCAGGGTGCGGCGCGGGACATGCTCAGCTCACTGTACCGCTGCGACCTGTCGGTCTTCCAGCTGTACAACAGCCCCGGGGGCAAGAACTTCACCTCGCTGGGCCTGTTCGGCGCCACGCTCAACAAGGTGATGTGCTCCTACCCGCTCTGCTCAGCCTACCGCAAGGAGGTGGTGGGCATGGTGGACGACAAGGTGTGTAAGAAGTGCCCGCCACAGAGCCTGCGCATGCTGGAGGAGGAGTGCCTGAAGTACAGCACCATTGTCATCAAGGGCGTGCGTATCCTGGACATCAACGTGCTGGCCCCACTCATGGAGGACCCGTCGCTGGACCTGAAGGTGATCCACCTGGTCAGGGACCCACGGGCGGTGGCCAACTCCCGGATCAAGTCTAGGCACGGGCTGATCCGCGAGAACTTGCAGGTGGTGCGGAGCAGGGACCCCAAGCTGCGGCGCGTTCCCTTCGTGGACCCCGGCCACAAGGCCAACAAAAAGGATGGCTCTGACTACCACTCCATCGGAGCCATGGAGGTGATCTGCGACCGCACCTCCAGGACTCTGAGGAGCGCGCTGACGCCCCCCAGCTGGCTCAAAGGGAAGTACATGGTCGTGCGCTACGAGGACCTGGTAGAGAACCCCGTCAAAACCATCCAGAATGTTTACCGCTTTGCCAATCTCACTGCCAACCACGACATTGAGTCCTTCGCCCTCAACATGACCAGCGGCACGAGCTCATCGTCCAAGCCCTTCATCGTATCCTCCAGGAACGCCACCCAAGCAGCGAGCGCATGGAGAACAGTGCTGAGCATTCAGCAGATCAAACAAGTTGAAGACTACTGCCACCACTCCATGGCTGTCCTCGGCTATGAGCGGGTGCGGACGTCCGGGGAGGCCAAGGACCTGAGTAAATCCTTACTAACTGCCTCAAAACTGTGATGGACGAAAAAAAGACCTCACCAAAGACTCTGGTTTTCCAGCTGTGAATTTGAACAGAGTGCCGACAACATGTGGAATCCAAGCTTTATTTAAGGTGTTTCAAATGAGGATCGTAAACTCATTCTACTGGAATGTATGTTCCTGTTTTAGAATTGTTATGTTCAGTGAGAAAACTGATTTTTTTTTATAAAGTGGACAAGTGGATGTGTGTAAGTAACAAAGACAGGCCTACAAACTGACTTTTATGAACCAGTAATCTGACAGTGATTACACAACTTACTTCAGTGGA